>NW_006494613.1:6983309-7019126 GCF_000325575.1 Pteropus alecto | reverse complement strand
AACAAGTCGGTTCCTAGGAGAGAGAGCTGTCTAGAAGACAATATGTAAAGACTTCAAGACTGAATAAGCATGTAGGGCCCTAAAATAAATGAGTTAAGGAGAAAAGACTGGATTGCATAGAAAGAGAATACTATTGAGATGAACAGATCCGATGTTGAGGAAATATAGAAGAGAGAGACTTAAGCATATAAAGGATCAGACTTGAAGCAACATTCGCATTCTTCCTTACAAGACCTCAGTATAACAGAGGAAAATACAGTAGCTAGAAATGGAACAGAGGAACACAGGAAAAAATTGGATGGCTGGATATTACATTGGAATTTTGGGAACACATTTTTTTGGTCCTGCTGTTAATGTCTGCTGTCAGAGAAGCCATTTACCTATTTAAATTTAATTTGTCTCCATTGTTGAGCATCGGTGGAAAATCAAATCTCAGCCTATGAGAAAATGACAGACTACTTAATACAATGTCCTTTGGTAATAGCGAGCATTCTCGCCCTAACAAAATATGTTATTTGGTTAACACATCATAAAACAAAAGTCCAAGCTGATGTCAGTAATTGTAAATTTTACTATAAGCTATGTTTCTGGAAATTTTCTCCCTGAGGTAACAATTGCATGTTCTTTCTGCCCGTTATACAGTTTATATTATTTTAACTAGTAGTATTAAAATAAAGATAAAAGATAAATCAGGCAGCTCAGCTGTTGGGCTTTAACTACCGTACCAGTTTAACATCAGATCAAATCCAAGCTTATATCTCCCTGGATGGGAGGACCTACAACTGTGCCTGATATCAAGAATGAAACAGTAAAAGCAGTAAAACTTTTCACCTACAGGAAAATTAACAGGTGTCTTTTGTTCTGAAGTTGCCCTTCACTGAAGAAATCCTCAAAACAAATCTGATTTCAAACAGTCCTCCCCCGCTCCCTTCTCTTCCTCTTTCTCCTTCTTCTCTCTCTGTCTCTCTCTGTCTCTGTCTCTGTCTCTGTCTCTCGGTCTCTCTCTCACTCTCACACACGTTCTGGCTAGTGGTATGCTATTTTGCTGGTTAATGCTAATCATTATGGCCTCCATTAACTTTCAGACGAAAATGTGAAAAATTAAATTTATCTGCTCGAGGATGTAGTCTCATAATTGAGACCAGTGTTACTATTACCAAAAGATATGGTATTTTTATATTGTATTTTATTTTAATAAGGCTGGGCATTTTAAAAGTATCTTGGCACTTCTATCATAAGAGGCACTTACATTCTAGGGGAGTTTTTGATTATCTAGAAAAATAATTACATGTAGACTTAGATTAGACATTCCTAATATTTCTTACTATTCTTTTTTCTACTGAAATCTTTATAGTCTTTATGTATGGAGCATATCACAATAAGAATCAAGGAGTCCTAATTTGCATTTTTTAGAAAGGCCCGTGTTATTTCTTATTTGATTACAACAGCATCAATGTCCTTAAAATTTATCATTATTTCCAAAATGATAAAAAGCTTATAAAGCATGTCTTTTAGTGTAATAAAATTGTTCTACTATACCAATGAGAATAATACGGATTCTTTTTATTTAGGTCCTATGTACCTTAAGTGCTATCCATAATGAGTAGAAATTGGGGGAAAAATGTGGAGACATAAAAGGATAATAACAGGTGAGAAGAAATAAAATATCCAATGTTAATAATAGTAATATATATTGGCACAGAAAGGTGAAGGTCATTTTAATGGGCAGCTGTAGAATACTAAAAGAAGCTGGTCCAATAACAGATGTTTTGAAAGTAAGGAAAGATTGATTGTTCAACAGTGTTTCTGCATCTGGCCTCCTTGATTTCAAACATTTCCAGATTGTTGTCCAAGATTGCAACTGGGCAAACTCTGCACGCAAGTTTACAATTAGGAAAACATAAACACACAGCAAAACATACACAGATCAAAACAAAGCATAAATTTGAAATATTCTGAATTAAGAATGCTAAATGTTGAATTGCAATGTTTTTTTCTTTAGTCCCTATAACTAAAGAATAGGCTTATTCTTTAATGTTACAAGTGGTGCCTTTAAACTTACCTTTAGGAGTTATAACACCCTGTCGAAGCAGGTCATTCAGAAAAGAATAAAAACTGAGGTCATTCAAAAGGATTTCCTTAGTTTCAGAAGTGGAGTAATAATAGTAAATTATAAGTATCAGGGGAATGTACTTTTAGGACTTTTAAACCTTTTGCTAGGAAAAAGGAAATAGTGTTTTTCCTCCCTATTATTATCAGGTGCAAAATTTGAAAATTGAGGAAGATAGTGTTTTCTACTTTCAATAGAAAAACACTTAGAAATCTTAAAACCAAATTAAATTAATTAAATTTTATATAGAATTTGCTATTAAAGATAATTACTATTTAATTTATATCTTGCATACGCACACACACAAAATAGACAGTTGTGTTCTTTTGTTTCATGTTGAATGACCAAGATGTTCTCATTTATATCCATCTGAATTCAATTTAAATCACCAATAGGTATAAAACATGACTACATACAAAAGACAAAAATAACTGCAAAGAGACATAAAGTCACTACTCTGCGAGTTACACCCCAAGTTAACCAAATAGAAACATTTGTATCAAAATTAAATATTACTATGTTTAATTTGCTTTCCTTTTTTTTTCGAAATTCAGTATGTACAATGAAGGGAAGAGGGTAGGAATAAAAATTAATGTGTGAGTGAACTGAAATTAAGTAAAGTAGGGAAATGAACAGGATTTATGGGTCATAAACACTAGAATAAAATATGTTAACATGAAATTTTGGTAGTATCACTCGTATTTAAAGAATAGGAGCCATCTGGAAGATGGAGGTAACTACTTAGTCGCTGTGTTTCTCATTTTTCTAGAGTCTGTAAAACACACTTATGAATGAAAATGCAAATGACTAGTGTGTTCTTTCGATACGTTTATGATAGCATTTTTCAATATTTTTGTCTACATGGGACTGTGCAGTGATAGAATTCAAGGAGAATTACAGAGTTTCCAAATATCTGGTAATGACTAGGAACTTTATCTTGTGTGCCGTCTGTGACTCAGATTGATTGGTTATGCTATCAGATTGAATGTCAGCATCCTAGACATAAGACAGAAGATACATCTGCAATGTAGAGCAAAACTATATGAATTCAAAATATTTCCAAACCTAGAAATTTTTATGTATATAATTTAATTCAGATGTTGAATATTGTGTACCCTCAACAAACTTAAGAATTTAGTGTTACCATTTTATGATGTCATAATCCTAAATTTTATATAAGATCAGGTGAATCCTTGTGCTCTAGAAATCTTTCCAAAATGGGCATACAAAATTGGACATACATGGACAGTGATGTCACTACTTGTGTGATAAAGATGATGAAGAAATGTCTGAAAAAAGTACTTATGTCTTGTGTTCATTGTGATGGAACTTCATATAGCAGAGTATAAAATGGCTTCATATGCATCTTTTAAAAAGTCATGTGGATTTAAAAAATAATATACCGTATAATGAAATTCTTGTGTTTATTCTGGAATTTATAAAATGAAGATCAACTCAAATTATTTTCTGTTCAAGTATGGACTATATTATTATTCCAATTACATGGTAAACATCTCTAACTCTATGTGTATATACACATATGTGTGTGTATATAAATATGTATATAAATATATATGCACACAGTGTTTATGTATACATATATATACACACTGTAAAGATTATGTAGACACACACAAGCAGTTGACCTTTGAACAAGGGTTTGAACTGCTCAGGTACACTTATATGCTGATTTTTTTCAATTAATGAAAACAGTACTATAAATACATTTTCTCATGTTTTTCTTAATAATATTTTCTTTTCTCTAGCTTATTTTATTGTAAGAATACAGTATATAATGCATATAACATACAAAATATATGTTGATTGACTATGTTATCAGTAGAGCTTTGTTTGACAGTAGCCTAACAGTAAAGTTTTTGGTGAGTCAAAAGCTATTTCCACTGCAGGGCTCAATATACCTAACCCTGTGTGTTCAAGAATCAAATACACACACACACACACACACACACACACACACACACACACATATACTATTTATAATATAATTTTAATATAATATATTTGATATGTTATATTTTGATTTATTTTTTTTAATTTTCTGATAGCACACTTCTTCCTCAGACAGGCTTTTGGAAAGACCTCCCAAGAGTTTAAAATAGATTAATTTCTTTTATCTCCATCTCATTTCCCCACAGCCCCAGAACAAACACATAGGGACTTCAATGCAGATGAATAATTGAGGTTGGTGTACATAGGAGTCCAAGGAGTTTTACCATGAGTATAAATAAGTTTCTAGTCTTTTGCCATTGAACCTGTTTTTCCTCAGCTTCTATGTGGAATCTTTTAGTGGAATTGAATATAACTTTATGTCCATGTACTATTTTTCAAAATGCGAATAAAGTAGAGAAAATGACTAGAGATTCAAAAGAAGGTGTCATTGAGAAGTAAGGGACATTAATTTATAGCATGTTTTTGATTAGGCTCTTTCATATTTGATTCTCTTGCTTATATTTTGGGGCCACTTGGCTTTATGCTAAAGCATTGGTGATGTAAATTTATACAAGTTGGATTCACTTGCCAGAATCATCCCCAAATAATGCAAACAAAATTGTCATTGTTTCTCCCTTTGTCATATTTTTCATTATGTATCATCTTTACCTTGCCTGTCTTGCACTGTTTTTTTTATTTTGTAAAGTTATGTTTTAAATGTTAATATATTAAGTGTAAACCACTATGAATAATGAAGTTTAAGTATATTTAGCCACTTCTCTCAAAGATCCAGTATATTAAGTTTATATTATCTGACTTCTTAAAATTCAAGTCTTCATATGTGTTATTGAGAGATACAAGACTGTAATGGTCTTTACGAAATATTATTACCCAATTTCTTGTATCCTCTCCCTTAGGATAAATCTCACAACATGTCTGCAGAGCTAAGGCAAAATCTAGGGCTTTGATATGTCTCCTTGGCCTTGTTTCCTGTTTTGTTGCACAGCTTTCTAGAATGGCCCCATGATCAAGACTTCTTTTATGCCTCTGGGTACCAGCCAAGACATGACCATGATGGGCTAGATAACATTCATTGCATTGCTCATTTTAGTCATAGATTAAGTGTATGGTTAAGATGAGACACTAGTGTTCGTGGTTTAAAGGACTATCCCATGTGAAGTAACGCTACAGCCTTTGACCTATTTGGTAATACTTTGGGGAATTAGAATTATGTACAGGTACAGGCAATATGGTAAGAAAAACACTGCAGAGTTAGTTTGCTTTCCACAATTTCACATTCTTCCATGGGGGCTATAGATTTTAAATGAAGTGAGTGTGAGATTTAATAACCCTTCTCCCTCTTGCTGTTTTTTTAATAGTTAAAATATTACCTTTGAATAGCTTAAATCAATTAGCCATACATAGACTTTTGAATAAATACTTTTAAATAATGTGTTGATTTATAAATCACTGGAAGTGTTAAAATATAATTTTCAATATTTTCAGTCATTCAACTATACCTAATATAATTATATAAAAATCAAATCAGCTAAGTGAAACTAGCTTTATAGCTATAAGGAAGCATGGGAAGTACAAAAACGTGAGAATAACATGAAACAAACTTATGCAGTAAAATACATGAATAAAGAGTTATTGTTTTCAGGCTTATTTTCTCACTTGTTGTAAATGTTTTGAATAATTAAATTAATTTAGAAATTTTATTTTATTCCCTTTATAAAAATTTCACTTTTTATCATTTATTTCTATTACAAGTGAAAATCTATGAACTTAAATGATTAATCAATAATAGGATTATTACATTTGCTTTAGACACAATCTCCCTTTACTCAAATATAGAAATTATTCTAAGTATAGCTAAGCCTTTTCTTAGCTTTTGTTAATTTTACACTCAGCTTGATATTAATTATATTTCTGAAACATTATCACTGTTATTTTCTCAATTCACCTTTACAGAGTAACTCTTTTTACAATCACCAAAAATGAGACATAGGTTAATATTGTATACTACAAAGTATTTTTATTATAGAGATATATTTATTTTAAATAATAAAGAATAATTTATCTATACGTAGCATATGGTCTTTTAAAGGACAAATTTAAGAAATACTTTGTTATCATGTAGCCTTTAAAGAATAATTATTTACACCAATAACAAAAGAACACATATGTTGAATATTTATTTAGAATCTTCTCTCTCTTCCACTATTCTCAGGCCTTCATTTCATCACAAACCAAAGAGTATAAAAAATTCACAAATTTAGAGTTGTAAATTGGGTAAATTCAAGAGGAATATTTATTCTAAATCTGTCCCACAGATGTGTGTGTGTGTGCATGCACGTGTGCACATATTGATGACTATATCACATGAAAAACTGCACCGCCATTCTGGAAATCAGATCAGCATACCTCTTAAATAACTCATGGATAAATGTGGATCATTCTGTATACCCATTCTTTGAAAGTTAGAAGAATGTCTACTCAGAATTAGCAGATTGAATGGGAATACAGACAAGATTTTTTTTAAAAGGCAATCCTGAAAATTTCTTAAACTATAAAACCTAAATCTTATTCATAATCCTAAAGTAATTAGATCAGGCCTGATAACATTTAATATACTGAACTGTATTGTTTTATTTAATCAAAATTGCCAGGACTCTAAAATGAAAATAGGTTAAAAAATACAGTACAGATTTTTCTTGAGATACTTAAAAGGAAATAGTATTTTTAAAATCCAAAAGGGAATTCTGGATGGGGTGCTTGAGGAATGCACCTATTAATTGGTTATGAAGAATTGTTCAGAATTACCCCAGAACTTATCTAGCATGTCACCAAATTTACATGGGTGCAAAGAAGAACATGTTCAAGAGTTTCAGTTTTCAAAAGATCATTACTTTTCCTTTCAGGTAGAGTTGTGTATTAGTTTCTCTTTAGAAATAATATTAAAATATTCTAATCAATCTACATTGTCTCACGTGTGTATAACTACATTTTCTGACATTTAATTATTAGTTGACTATTCTCCATTCTTTTATGATATCCTCTTTTGCTCAGAGATACTCTCTACAGTTTTAAATTCTGGAAAAACCATTGACTATAGGGAAAAAGGTCTGTGTTTTAGCCATGGTTCTTCTCCCTTGCTGGCACAATTAATTTTCCTTTCCTGGCTGTGCATATCCTCTTGAGGGAAGCAAAAACTCAAACGTATCTCAAATTGACTTTATCTTTCTTATGCCAAATCTCAATTAATAATAAAACATCTACCTAATTCTCCAAGCCAGAAGTCTCTGACTCTCAGACTGCTCATTCTCCTTTGTCCCACAGATCCAGTCAAGAGGTCTACAAATTTTACCTTCTAAAATTTTCAAATTCATCTCTCACTTCCACTGTCACTTTTTCTGCCCAGGCTCTCATCACATCTTTCTTGGACATTGTTCTTACTATTTCTCACCATGAAAGTTCTTTAAGAGCATCATCTTATCTGTCATATTCACTTAGCTCAGTCACTGGTACAAAATATCTTGGTTGAATGAACAATTGGACAGATAAAGAAGAGGATTCTATTTTTGGTGTTCACACACAATTTACTTATTCTGTACCCTTTATCTTGAATGCCCTTTTCTATTTTCTTCACCTTTATACTATCTTAAAAACTTTGTTAAGATTTGATCACCCACAGAAAATCCTCCCTAATTAACTATGTTGGGTTAAGTGTCTGTATTCCTCATAGCACATTGTGATTATTTTATCTTAACATGTACCACATTTTATTGGGTTCTTTTTTTTTTTTTTTTTGGGTTTCTTTTTTACTTCTTGTGTCTGTCTCTACCTAGACCACTAACTCCTTGAAAACTCTTGTTCGCCTTTGAATTTCCGGCACCACTAGTTCAGGGTCAAATATATATTTAGTGCTCAATATTTTTTAAATGAAAATGAACAAATGAATGAATGGTCATAAATAACACTATTAATTATTTTGTTGTCTAGAACACTACCATACACATAAAATATATATCAAAAATATTTAACTTAATGGGATTGAACCATATTACTATGGATATCTTCCTCAATATTTCCAAGGCTTAATTTCCTCATCTACAAAATAGAATATTTGTTTTCTATGATTGCACAAAGTTACACACATAAATGTATGATTATAATAACCTACCTCTCAACTATGGAAATTTGGACAAATCCAGTTGTTATCAATTTAATAGAATACAAAACAGTATAAGATATTAATTATAAATATTCCTTGTATTACTGACTAAAAAAATGAAAATTCAGTCTAATTAGTTTTAGATTAAATTAATGATAATACATTGATCATAAAACATCACAACAGAAACTTCCAAATGTTCCTTAGAATGCTTATTTTTTCTATGCTTATGTTATTTTTCACAGTCACTTCACTTATTGCAGTTTTAAAATTTATTCTAATATGAAAAAGGTAAAAAAAAATTCCCATTACCCAATATATAATATATAAGTGAAAAAAGTCAACAAAATAAAAACATATTTTTTAATTTTCAAATGCAGATATTGCATTTAGTGATTTTTTATACCTTTTATACTAACCCCAAAAGAGATATTTTATATTTTTACTTTGATCAAAGCTTTTTTACTCCAAAATAGCATATTTAGTAGCACCAATTTAGGCTTTTTAAACACAGAAATCCACCTATTAGTAGTATTCACCTATTATTGCCTTAAAATCTGTTTTAGGAAAGAACACGCTTATTAGTGTTTCAGTGTTTACAATCTATTGTTTTGTGTATCATTTTTATTAATTGAAATATTATCTGAGATAGCAATTCAAGTCAGTTTAAAATGAAAGGACAGAGAATATAACGTTAAGTGTAAGAAAATCACAACTCTCCATTTCCACATTAATCCTAGTTTAAACCAAGAGCCTGCCCTCAAACAGCTGTAGATAGTTGTTTTTCATCTGCTTTCTCTGTTTATCCCATGAGTCTTGAAACTAGATAGCAATGGCTTTTCCATAGATATGTGTGTGCTTCCTTAAGTGACTTAAATTTTAACATGTATATGTATATTCTGTATAATCTCTAAGTAATCACAGAATTATACTCATGATTCTTAATGTCTTTCTCAGGAGCTATCAGAAACAAAGTTTCTGTATATCCCAAGTGTCTGTCTTTATATATTGTAATCTTCATTTTTTATTCTTTCAGTACTTTTCTCTTCCTTTCCCCAGTACATATTAAAGTACCTGGCACATTAGAGGTGCTCAGTAAATGTTTCTTAAATGTTGTAACACTTGACCCTTAAAAAAAATGCATATAGTCCTATATTTGATCTTATATTACTTAACATCTTACTTACAGTTATAGGGTTATAGAGCCACAAACTCATTTATATTTATGTTTCTGTGTTATACATTGGATAAATTTCCATGTCATTATTTTTGCTTGATAATTTATTTTAGAATCCATATTTCAAAATACACTAGAAAATAAACTGATTAATTTGAAAAGTTTGATAATTAAGGGCTAAAGTTTTAGTTATTATTTATTAAATCATTCATTCATTTGGCAAATATTAATGTAGTAACTCCAATGCACAAGATGTTGTTATAAATGCTGGGTATCTTATAATATATAAACATTTCCAGGTCCAGGAAAAAATAGTGGAAGACTAGTAAAAGATACACATACATGCATGCACGCATACATACAAACATAGCATCTTGGTCTCACTAAAGAGGAAGAAACTAGTTCTCTCTAGGAGTTAAGAAAGGCTTTGCATTGGAGGCAATCAGTAATTTGAAGTATCATTAGGAGTTTGTCTGGCAGGAAAGAGGGGTGAGCAAGCCATTGTAGGCAGTGGGAAATTGAGCAATATACCTTTAAAAAATAATTATTATCACTAGCAGTTTTCTTTTGAATGCCTTAATAATTTTCATTTGAAAAATTTATGTAAGCCACTTTATTATGGCACAGAGCTTCAGCCACGGCTTGGACTAGTTTGTTCAGTCAATTCTGTATCAAAGTCAGCTGCAATGTTAGCCACAAGAAAAATAAGCTATTTCCAGTGTTGAATCACTTGAAGATATGGTCACGTACATGCTTCCTAACAATAAATTCTGGCAATAGTTTGTTACATGTAAATTTTCTTCAGAGATGAGGTAAAGAATCCCAGACACACTACAGCTGACTAATTTATTTTGAAAACATATGTTTATAGCTTATTTTTCTATCTTCTGCTAAAAAATAAAATTGGTCAGTTAATTGACTATAGCTAATGATAATTGTATTACTATCATCAATAGGTAATGCTACAGGTAATAGTATTTCTTCTGGATCTAAAACTCTATCATTTCCATAGCCATTAAACATGTTAACATAAAGAGTTATATTAGAATAGTAGTGATAAGTACTTTTAAGAAAAAAATATAGTAGCTATTTGCTAGTAAACATTATTTCTTTTATGTTAAATTAAAGAATAAATACTTAATATAAATGCATAATTATACTATATCAGAGTTCAAGAAGCATCCTTTAACAAGCTAAAAAGCATTGTCTTGCTGCATTGTTTCTCAGGGAGATTTATATATACAAATCCAAGTGCACTACATGGCAAATGGATCAAACTGACTGCTTTAAATAAAGACTATAAGTTGGCAGCTCTGTAGTTGAATATGCCTGAAACATTTAGGAACAGGAAAAAAGAGTAAGAATTTTTCAATTAGAAAATGTCAGGTATAAATTCTGATTTCTGAATTTTATCGCCATTTGGAAAGCTCTGATAGCACCGGCCTTCCTTCCTTCATGGCAATGATTCACTTGAGAGCCGAATAGCAAAACTGCCTGCCTTCCTTTCAGTAGTGTATGCTTCTTAATTTTGCTTAGTTCTTACTGAGTCATTACATAAATTTATCTTATTTATTTATTTATTTTTGAATTTTCGAGACTTTCCTTAAAGTTGAGAAAGTTGACAAATACATTCTTTCCTCAGGCATCCAGCTAAAGATACCATTGTTATTAGTATTAAAACTATATAATTATACCATAGTTTAATATGCTAAAATCTTCTTATAAAATAAAAGAGAGAAGCTTCTTTCACAACTTTTAAATTCCATGAAATCGTGTGTGTGTGTGTGTGTGTGTGTGTGTGTATTCCCCAAGGGATATCAATAGCTCCTATGTGGTACCTTTCATGTCCTATTAGATGGTCGTTAACCTGCGGGGAGGCAAAATAGAAACTGCCCTACTTGACTGCTGTCTTTGCAGCATCAGATACTCTGTATCCTGGCGATTTTGTTTCTTAAGAGGCTATCTTTACTGCAAGCCATTTTCAGATGACTATTCTTTTAGGAAACAATTTGGATAAGTTTTAATCGGTGTCACTAGAGATAACTCTGTAAATACCTCAGTAGTGCACTGAAATGTTCATTTGTAAAGTACTGTAAGATATGGGATACAGGATTTAGGGTGGAAATGGCTCTTTCACTCTCTGTTTATGGGATTTGTTTCGATTTTGAGCCTCTTGCCAGAGTAAACACATCTGCAGCTCATATTCCACAGTATCTCAGGGAAAAACAGTCTCAAATTTTGTTAAAATACAGTGCTAATTACATTTTTAGCTTCCATATGTTCCTTTGAGATTTCACTGACACATTTTTAATTTTAATCAAAATCTTGAAGCTCACCTTAATAAACTGGAGAGATACAAAGAATAGCCCCTAATAAACGTATGAGGAATCATGTTTCAAAGTCATTATGTTACTGACATTAATCATCATCAGTGAAACGATTCTAACTGGTTCACCAGCTCTATATGTATTTTTTCTCTTTGTCTCCAAAAAGTAAAAACCTGTATTTATTCTTTATTGTGACCATATTACACGAAAGAAAGTAGAAGGAAAGTGGCAAAGTAGTGATATGGTGAAAGTAAAATAAATCTCATTCATTTATCAAGATATGAGGCTTACTCTGAGATAGGCACTATGCTAAACACCTGAAATATTAAGATGAATATGCACAGATACTATCCTCTAGAATAAATATAATCTAGCATATCTTCTTATATTGATCATATTCCCCTCTGTATAAATATGAAGCCCAGAAAATTTAAATACTACAAACACACATATTTAGAGGTTAATTATAGACATCAGGCTCTGTATATACACATCTGCTTTCTCTGGTTGGAAGAAACATTTACCTCCCACTGACTATCTAGGATATTATTGAATAAATGCAGCTCTTCTGAAGGTAGTCAGCATTCCAGAAAAAAAGACTGGAAAAGATACTGTGATTCATATCTATAAAGATAAGTGTTAATGTTGTACGACATTTTTTTATTGCAAAATATTTGAAATACATGAAATGTCCAAAAGATAATGTAGTGAACATTTGTATGAGCAATCATAGTTAATGATGGTATTTTGGAATCAGACTAGTATCAGTCTGTCCTATACTCAGAACCCTCATCAATCAAATTACCCCTGCAAGCAAAGTTGGGATAAGGCTGGTGCAGGTTTTGTCAGCCAAGCATAGTGATGCAAGGTTAGGGACCAGTGGATTGGGGAAATAGTTAGGCTATGTGATCATCTAAAGCCACCAAAAGGAATTCAAGTGACCAATATAAACCAGGATACACTGCAGTGAATCAAAACAAGAAAATGCACAAGCTTGGAACTAAAAGGTAAATTTGAACCCAAGATGGTGTATAAAAGGAGAAGTAAAGCTATACAACTCAAAAATATCAACTAAGCTGATGTGACTAAACCATCATAAAGTGACACAGAAAGGGGCAGAACATTTTCAAATATGTAAATGTAAATGTTTTTAGTTTTGAGACTAAAAATAGTTTGGGGATATTTAATATCATTTGAATTCAACTTTGAACATATGAAATAAATGTTTGGTGTTATCGTACAGTTTTTATTTTGTTTAAATCCATACATTTGGTGTGTATAAATGCTGAAGCATCAAAAGAACAGGAGCATGATATGATGAGATTTGTTTTAAAGCTTATTTTCAATCAAGTGAGAGATAACATTTCTTTCAGAACTCAAAACCACTAGAAAGGAGCTCTGCCGTAGTGTATGATTATTATTCTTTGCACACAAGCAGTTGCAAGAGAACTTTGCAATGGGTTTTTCTGATTGTTTTTCTTTTGAGTTCATGGACAGTGAAAATTGGAAATATATCATTCTCCTAATTTAACCTGAAATCTGATTTTCCCAAGCATGATGAATGACTCATAATTTGCTTAAATCCCTAAATGACTGGTTGACTTTCATCAGATTTCTGTTTTACTAATTTGAGTGTTTTTATATTATGCCAAATGAGAAACAGTCAAAGTTAGATCAAATTGAAAATTACATTCACAATAATAAGCAGTTGTGGAAAGGTAATGACGTTACAGGAGGAGTTGCTATGAGTTAGGAACAATACTTAGGTAACTGCAAAGCAGACCAGAAGCCTTCTAAAGTCACATTATGTGTAGTCAGCTTGATATTTTGCATTGTGGCTGTAAAAAAGTAAGAAATAAAAGCTTCAAATAAATTGATTTCCCTGCAACGTTCATGAGATGAGTCTTTTTTTAAAGAATTTTTAAATTAGTTTCAGGTATACAGCACATTGGTTAGACATTTATATAGTTTATGTAATGATCCCCCTGATTACTCTGTCTTCCCTCTGGCTCTACACATAGCCATTACATTGCTGCTAACTGCATTCCCTATGCCATGCTCCCCATCCCCATGACCTGATACGAGTCTTTTCAAAGAAAGTTTTTAACAATCAACAGTGGAGTGGCGAAAAATAGAAAGACTGACTTAAAGCATAAGATCTCCACCGTCATCCTCTCACTCCCGCATTAGCCTAGACCATTGTAGTCACCACCTACTGTTTTACAACCTTCATAGCAAGTTGGCTACAGAGTAAGGTAATAAAATGGCACAAGATTGTAAACGATTTTAAAACCTCTGAAAACCAAGAAAATTACCTTGGCTGGATCTAGATCACTTTATTTTTAGAAACGACTTCTGCAATCTAGAATGGACTCACATCTGAAAATGGAGTGGCAAGATTAGATCAGAGTACTATCAAGAATGGACTCAAACTGGACCTGGGGCTATAAGTAGTAAATAATATATATTTTATTACATATTTTTTCTGTTTTTATATTTAGCGTTTTAGAACAATAGAGTCCTATAAAATGTTTATAATGATGGGAATGTTTTATTTTAGTTTCCAAGCACTTAATATGTGGCTGTGCAACTGAGAAACTGACTTTTAATTTTATTTTATTTTCATAATTTTGTATTTCAGTAGCCACATACGGTTAGTAGCTGCCATATCAGATAGTGCCGTTTGATTATATAGAGTTTACATATTTCTCTACCAACACCAAGACCTAAATAAGGAAACAAAAAAGCAAAAGTTAAACAGAAAATGATAGGAAAAACTTCAAAATACATTAGAATTTTATTTTTTTTCTATATGATATGAGAGAGTAAAATTCTAAATATTTGTTCATTGTCAGTGTCAGTGTTTGGAAAGAATTTTAAATATTGAAATGCTGAGCCAAATAAGTGCAAAGTTTATATACACTTCAACTAGTATAAAATGGATAGGGCATCTTTTCAAAAAGAAGACTGTGAAACTGGTTGGCGATGACTTCATGCAGCTGCAACCATTCCTTGTCATTGAATATCAACCAAACCAGCCTTTTCAGTGTTTGGGCATCAGTTTGTTTTATATCAGATAACAATGTGTTTTAGATTTCTGTTAGTACCCAATATCATTAATAGAAAAATAATCCTCAGGCTAGAATGTGAAGTCCATGCTTAAACGCATCATCTATTTTCTCACACACCATGAAATATTTGGGATTCTTGAAGCAGCTATAGCAATCACCGCCCACAGCGAAGAAAGTGGATACACGTGTCAGTGTTTGGCAGCAAAGAAGGATATTTTCCATCTCTTGCAGGTTGGTTCTTACATCTTGGAGGCTTAAAACTTTGAGTATTCATAATTTCGAAATTACCAAATAGATTTTGATCAGACTTTCCTTTCCATGCTGTGCTCTTTCAGTCTTTACACAATAAAATATCTTCTAAAACATTTTAACCAAAATTATTGATAGAAATTACACGTATGTGAGCTCTCAGTAGATTTCATTCTGATTGACATGCAACTTAAATCATTCATCATCTTAAAGAATATCTGTGGAAAGAAACAGATGTGTGCGGGAAGCTTCCAAGAAAAGAAACAAAGGAAGAGTTATTTATATACACGTGCATATAATAGCTTATTGACGAATGCATTGATTTATAGTGGCATTAACTTTCACAAATCCATCCTAACCTTTAGGAAGAAAGACTAAAATTTTATGTAGTCATTACAAATATTGTTACTCAATTTTAACCTGATATTTTTTTGATGCTTTCTCTTTTGTCATGGATTAATGTTGCTGCAAATTTTGTTTTTCATTCATAAAAGTACATTTCACAATATTAATATTCGGTACCATTGTATCATGAAACTTTTATAAATGCATTAAAATTATACAAAATAAATGACCTCGAATTATTTTAAATAATATGACAAAATGAAATATATATATATTACATGATTATTCTGAAGGTAACACTTGTTCTATATAGTATATTGTATTATATATTTATTAATATCACAAAATAACAGCCAACTGAAAGTTTTTTCCCTACCCAGTATAAATTTTCCCCTACTTATCATTTATAATAACTTATTATTTTCCTTTATACAACTTAAACCATTTATAAATAATTGTTTTATGTGATTTTGTATATTTAATATTACTCTTCCCTCTAGGTATGAAACTCCATTAGGGCAGGCATTTGCCTACTTTATTCACATTGTGTAATTATGCTTCATTCAGTATCGGCATATGGTAGATTCTTAAAAAGAATTTGTTAAATACATAAATGAGGATAGAATTTATAAGTAAATAAGGACTACAATTTGTTAAGTTCTGACCTAGATACCTCAATAAAAATCTACTTTTCCAGCTTGAGAGTTAAACCCTAATTATCCTTCCACCAAAAAATAGATAGCTCTATTCTGATGAAAAGATAATAGAAACTTTTATATATTATATTTGCTTTGTATGACTTTGAACATAATATATATCCTTTAATTTGATAATCTCAGCAATTCTATAAAATAATTTTGGCCTGATATGATTTTGGATTTTATTTCCAATAAGAAATAACTCTCACAAGCCTCATGGTTAAAAAGTAGAAGCACCTGCATTTAATTCCTATATTTTGATTATAAGATACTTTCTTCCATACTCTGCTGCCAATATAACCCAGAAACTTGCCTTTTCAAATGAAGTAAATCAACCTAATATAAAAATAAAAGTTCCTAGAAGAGACAAAAAGTAAATCCTGATCTTGTTATCTTACAGCATAACTGAGGTGACTACTAACAGCTAGATAGCTCTAAAAATTTAGTTTTGGTACAATAACAAATGTTAGCCCCTAGATGTTCCAGCTCTACCTATCGGCAAGTAGTATTGTTATGTAATACCTTCAGTCTGAAACCTCAAAATGTTCTTAGAAAATTTTAATCTGACCTATTAAAATACTATGAGTTCCATCAACAAAAACAGGGAGATCTATAACTATGCTTTCTAATTTAAGTCTAATATTCTATTCCTAGGTTGAGGGACATAATTTTTAGGGACAATTGATTAAACGCCCCTTTAGTAAGAACTTAAATGCCAGATGTCATAGTAGGTATGAGTTAGAATATCTACTATTAAAATCTATTAAAAGGCACTGTTCTTATCTTTTAGGAACCTCAAAGTGTGGTGAGGGGAAAGGTAATGAAAAATTAACATACAGATGGTTGAATGGATGAATGAGTGGAGAGAGAGAGAAAGAGACATATAAGACAGAGAGATTAATTATGATGAAGAAAAATAATATACAATAATGAAGAGATAGATTTAAACTTGGAAAAAGCATTCATCAATCTTTTTGTTGAGAACACTTAAGTTAAGAAAAGCAAGCCATTTGACAGATTAAGGGAGCAGAGAATACTGTTTCACTAACAATGTACTGTATACTTAAAACTAATTTAAATAATTTTTTTTTAAAAAAACTGTATATGTAAAGGAACTGTGGCATCTTAAACTATCTTTATTAGTGTAAGATGACCAGAACCTAGTGGGTTGAGAAAGCAAAGTGACAAGGTCCTACGTATTCACATAAGATCATGATACAGAGCTTGGAGTAACATATTCTCATGTTTGTCATTGTTGAATTTAAAATCATTATTGTTAGTACGGCATGTGTGGAACCTTAAGGACAAATTATTTATAGTTGTTGTCTGGCTATGGTGTGAGATTGGGAGAAGTGCTTGGGATTGAGATAGATTTTGGAGGTAGAAATGCAATAACTTGATGAAGGATAGGATATAAGGAGTGAGAGAAGCGGAGTAATTAAAGCTGACCAACAGGTTTTTGGCTTTAGCAGTTGACCGGATGGTGATACAATTAGATATTGCTTGCTGTTAGCTATTAGAGAAGGTTAGTATATTATTTGTAATGTTTTAGATGGGAGAGAGGAAATGAAAGGAAGAAGTAACAAGATAAGCAAGGAGGTTGATGGAAAATAGGACAGCTGATAATGGAGAAGATGGAGTAAAATACCAAGAAAAGCAAATTCCTTATGAAAGCAAAAGGAATGGAATCTAGTGCATGTCTGAGGGAATTGGTTTTTATTATCAGGAGATCTTTGTTTTGTTTTTAACAAAGAGAAAATGAAGAAAATGGAGCACATAGGTTTTGTGCATTGGTTGCAAGAAAATAAAAGAAAATAAAGGTGTCCTTTAATTGATGGCTTCTATTTTCTCAAGAAAGTTGAAAACAGTGTTCAAAACTGCAGATTGAAAGTAGCTATATAAAAATCGAAGAAAGAGAAAATATAAAATAGATGGTATTAAAATGTGTAAAAGCACTCATTTTGGAAAAATGAAAAAAAGGTTGTTTAACAATATTGAATGCCTATTTAAAATATTAGATTTTATTTAAAACTAGTCACTAAAGCTATATAATCTTATAATCTTTTCTATCACCAGTGAACATTTCTGGTTCGTGTTTGGACATCAAAGGTGATTAATTTTATTCATTAAGAATTTTCACATCTCAAACTTCTCAGAAAGGCTCAAGGGCTTTTTGAAATAAAATGAATGAAATTTGCAAGAATACACCAGGGAATTCCCAATTTAGCAAATAACGTTATATCTCATTATATTATAGTCTGTCAATGCTGCTTCATTTTATCATTTATAAGTAAAATATATGTAGTATGCTATTTCTTTTTATAGTAAAGAAGAAAAATGTGTTTATGCAGAATACTTCCTGGAAAATTACTTTTCCACTAAGGATACCTTAGTTATAATGCAATAACAAATAACCTCAAAAATCTTAAAACAGCAAGACAAAAAAAACAAAGATTTATCTTTTTCTTGTATTCCACAGCAAATGTAGGTCAGAAAAGTGACTTCGTACATTCTAAAACTTCAAAGGACACAAATTGATTTAAGATTCTAGCAGCAATATTGGAAATATTAAAATTATCTACCAAAACACTTTTCCACTCAGTTTTTTTTTTTCCCCCTCAAATTTTACTTAAAGTTGGCTTGGAGAAGGTCAATGAAAATGTGGAGCTAAAGTAAAAAGTTCCCAACTTCCTTTTCATTTTCTAATGCGAAAGGACTTGAGTGATTTAAGAGATATCCTGTAGAGGAAATACTTCAAAGTTCATAGTGCTTGATAAAGGTTACATGGGTTACCCGGGGAATTCTATCCATCGGGGAATTTATATTTTTTTCTGTTTTGTTTTATATTGTTTTAGTTGTTTCTTTCTCTCCCAGATCAGAGATGATCAGGCCTTTAAATCAAGAAAACATTTTGTTTAGAGCTGCACTGACTCACATTATCAGAGACGATCTTTAATCAACTTTGCCTCACGTGACTACCTCAGATAAATCATAAACTTCACATTTGTCCATAAAGCTCTTTTCCAATCTTGAGTAAACCAGAGCACTGATCTCATTAGGTCAATTAAAAAAATATGGAACAACTCTAGAAAACAGTAGTTGATTTCTATTTTCAAACTAGGTAAAGAGCATTTCTTCTTCATTCAATTATACATTGATGAAATTATGTAGTGTCTCTATTGACTTACATTGAATTCTTCTTCAGATCGGATACAATATCCCTGGTGTCTTATCCAAAAGATGTTTATAAATATTTTTTTTGCAAGTAAATTTAAAATTTTTAATACCAGGGCAGCCTGACCAATCATACAAGCAAATTAGGTCAGACAGCCAGAAAATACATTGAGTGGAGGGTGGGAATAATAAAAATACTTGCAAAAGAGTAAGACCAGCTCCCAAGAAAATAGTCATAAAAATGCATGAGGGAAGAAAAACATTTTTTTTCTTAGTTTACTCAAAACATGTTTAAAAATCATACTGAATATCTACAACCTATTTTTATAATATCTGATACTATTCAGTTTTTACTCCACTAAATGTTTCATCCTGATAATAAATGCAAAATGGAATGAATGTTCTCCAACTGTTCTATATGATATGAAAATAGAATCTATGGAAAGAGAGTCACATTTGTATTTCCTTTAGTTTGAAATGTAGCAAAATTAGCAAGGTAACATATACAAGACATATTACGTTCCTTGAAAGTCAGCTAACCCTTGAAATCAACTGTAAAGCAAACAAATTGGTTCAACATTTATCAGGGGCTTTTCTATAGAGAAAAAAACTCTCCTTTTTTAATATCACTTGCATGTGATGGTTAAAAATAATAAAAAACAGTCATTTCTAAGGGTGGGTTTTACAATCATTATAAATATAGCTTGCTTTCTGTTGTTTTCTGTAAGAGAAAATTGATATTAAATATAGAATTGATTAGAGTTCATTATTAATTTAGTAAAATGTATATAAGATTATGAATATATTTTAGTTAAATTGTTATATTGAAGAATTGTGATTGTTCTTGAGATCAAATATCATAATTTGAGGTCTCACATAACCCAATAAGCCATATTAAGTGAAATTGCGATTGTTAATACCAAAATTTGAAGTTCTAACTTTTCATTTATACTGTTCGCATTGGAGAAGAAAGCAGTATTGGCTTCAATCCTACTCAAGTAACAAACTTACTTCATTTAAATAAATATGGTCTCTGTTTCAAAAGTGTAAGACTTTCTGTAAAGCTCCTTGTAAAGACAAGAAGAAAAATATCACCATAATAACTAAATATTTTTACAAAAGGTTTAAGCCAAACTCAGTTAAAACTTATAAGAAGAGTCTATACAAATGATGGATTATGTATTTCTATAAATAATATATGAATACTAATATTGGATCACTCAAAGTTATTATAAAATTTATTTTCCATAAATTTTGGGGGTCCCAGACAATATATATACATGCATACATACATACATCAATGACATATAGTGCATGTATTTATATTTAATATATACTAAAAATAACAAATACTAGATTCTTATATATCTTAAAGAATGATTCTGAGCTTCACCACAAAATAACAACTGCAGTTTTTCCAAATATATTTGAAATGGCATATTTATAATAAAGAATCTGGAGTGATTATATATATAATTCTCAAAGATTATTTGGCTGTAGAATAGTTTTAAATTAGATTTCAATTAAATCAGCTGACTTTTTCAATAAAATTGCAAGGACCTAGAAATACATTAGACATAGAGATAGAGATAAAGATAGAGATAGAGATAGAGATAGAGATAGAGATAGAGATAGAGATAGAGATAGAGATAGAGATAGAGATAGAGATAGAGATAGAGAGATGGAAATATCAAAGTGTAAGTATAAGTAAAACACATTACTGTATGTTGTTTTCTGTTCATTCATCCCTTTAAAGCTTGATAAACTGGTGAAGGGAAGATATAGTTAGATTTGTATCTGACCTTTAGAGGCTTAAAAAAAAAAACCTGCTGATGAAATAAGATTTACAAAATGAATTTTGCAAGTGAAAACATCCTCTTAAATACTTTTCTCTTATTTGATTATTGTTATCAGACACTCAGGTAGAGCAGATTATCATGCTTTATTAACAGAAGTAAAGTTCAGTATACAGAGTGACTGGGAAATTTTAAAACAAATTGTCTTTTGAATATCAAAGTTCAAAGTCGAGAGCCAAAGCTCACAAATTTTTAGCTATTTATTTTGTTTCACCGTCATTCAAGAAAAGCATCTCTATATGACATCAGATATTTAAAATGGCACATACAAGCATGTATGTTATAGCAAATTTACCCATAGATTTTATCATTTTTGGTAATGGATATTTAGATGACAGTGTAATATTGTCAACAGACTCTACCAACAGTGAGTTGCCCAGTGTTATAGTGTTGTTCTTAACACACACAGTCTTTGAAGAAAGGTTTGAGTTTGGGGTCGTTGACAATTAGAAATGACAAACTTTTTGGTCATCTCTGTTTGGTGTCTGCCAGTGGAAATGGAATATTTAAGAGATTAAGCAGTAGCCTAACGAGTTAAATAATTGAATTTCAAAGTGTCCTTCAGGCCAAGATAGTGATGAATTTCAGAAAGAATTCGCTCTGAAGCTTTGTTTTTCTCTCAGTGTTGCTATGACACAATACATAAAATATTAATATTGCAATGAACAACAATAAACAAAAATGTTAGTTGTGATCTTCAATATTCAAAAATAAACTGCAGTCTACAGCCATACCACCCTGAACAAGCCTAATCCCGTCTGATCTCAGAAGCTCAGCAAGGTTGGGCCTGGTTAGTACTTGGATGGGAGACCATCTAGGAAGACCAGGTTCTGTAGGCGTAAAAAATAAAAAATAAGGGATTGTAAGCTGACAAGGTTCTTGCAATCTGTAAGATCAACCAAGGGTTGCCTCATCTATGAAATAAAAATAAAATAAAATAATAATTAATTAATTAATTAATTTTAAAAAAGAAAACAGAAATATGTCCAGTATGCCTAAAGCAGGTTAAGATGAGATGAAGGAGAAAAAAGAATAAGAAATACATTATGTTTTCAACTTTTTAAATAGAGAAACTACAAAGTAGACCAATAATGTCACTATCATATTTCTATACTTTGTCCTAATTTTAAAATGTAAATGTATATTTCTTGTGTGTTTTTGAATTAAACCATATTTCACATGTATACACTATAATATTGCTGAGAAGAAAATATTGAATTGATGCATACAAGTAAAATATTAAGTGATCAAAACAATAATAAAGATAAAATACAAAAGGAAGTCAAACTGTAGGTATAAGTATAGCAAGGGTATGAAATTAAACATGCAGTGTGAGGGGAATACCAAATTCCAAAATGTTTCTATTTAATTTAGCATCTGGTTGAAGTTGTTATAGCTAAATGTTTAAAGATGGCTGGCACATTTCAAGGGAGAAACAACTTAGTCGGAGTGAGACACAGCACAAAGACTGAAAATCATCTAGGATCTAGCTGGGGTTTCAGTTATGTCGTTTTTCTAAATAACAATTTAATTTGCATTGGAAGTTCTAACTCAAATAAAGCACAAGCCTAAATTGAAAGTGGCTGCTTTCCTGCCCTATGTTCTTATTGTAGTCTGTATTTGTGATTCAGGAGAATGACTCTGGTTATCATCTCTTGGTGAAAAGGAACATTCGAGCATATCGGGGTGTAGCAAGATTATAGAAAACCACAGTTCTGATATCAGTTCAACCGCTGTCTTGCCAGGTGACCTGGGGGGAAGTCAACTTGATCTTCTTGATCCACTTTTCTTTTTTTATAAAGTGAAGGCAATGTTCTGTTTCTAGCTTACTTCGAATGATTATGGGATCAAATGAGCAAATGCAATGCAAATGATTTATGTAAACTGTGAGCTGTCATAAATGAAAGGTACTACTATCCTGTGCCAGACTAACCAAAATTGGACCAGAAGATAGAGAGACTTCCATGATTGAGTGGTACAAACTAGGGATTCATTGCAATCCAATTATCAGAGTAACTAAAAGAGTGGTGGTTCCAGTTTACATGATTATTTCAAGATCTAATTTACTCTATTCCTGCCCCAGACTGTCGACTTCAATTTGTACCTCTGTCTTCCACTTGATATTTTTAGCAAGTAAGAAGGTCTTTAAGGATTTTTTCCTGAAAGTATGATGAATTCCTTCTTTCTCTGTCATGTACTGGATTTAATAGAAATCAATCATGGGTCCAAAAATTAAGTTTACACCCTACTTCATCAGTTGCCAAAATTCTCATACTGACAGTCTAAAAATATGCTTAAATAAATTTAATTTATTTAATCTCACTTTTAACATTTGTTTATTAAGGGATTATTCCCCCCCACCCCCGCCACCCCATGATTTAAGAAACATTACAAAAGGTTTATAACCTCAAATTTAGTTTCCGGAAAGTGACAATTAGTGTGTGTGATAGATCTTAGAATATGTCCTTAGGATGTAATCTATTTATGAAAAAGACCAGTTTTGCCTACAAAATAATGCTTTGTCTAGGTACATTAACCAAAACTACTGAATGCCAAGTATCGAGCTTCTAGTTAAAATCTAGAGATTTAGAAATGACTAAGACACATTCTAATTACATTTACACAGTAAAAGGAGATCCTGCATCAGAATAATTCAGAAAGGTTATTAAAAAAGGGACATATCTATTTCCCATTTTAAAAATTAAGATACTGGCATCTACCTTACCTTCTTCACAGGGTTGTGATAAGAATAAAAAGTCACAGAAATTAGTAAATGTAAAGTACTGTTTAAACTGCAAGGCATTTGATATAGTAAAGTCTTATGAGTTCATCAAATATCTTGATGACTGAAATTTAGATGAATTAACAAATTCAGTGTAAGTGCATGTTCCTATTATTATTTTCTTAGTCTTTACTGATTTTTCTGTCTTGTTAAAAGTTCTATCTCATATGTCAATAAAATATTATTGGCATTTTTATTTTTTCTCATTTCTCATTTTTTGAGGATCTACTCCTTTCGATCACATATTGTACCTTTGTTAATTCTGACCTGTAACTAGTTCCCGTTGGTTTTAATTAACTGGATTAAGATGGTCAGGCTGTTTTCATTCATTGCATCTTCAAGCCTTGTCTACCAAAAATGCATTAAAAATGTGAGGTTGGTAATGTGTGTACAGTCTGTGAGGAAAGGGATATTCCTCCTAATTACAAAGTATTGGTTTGCTTTTATACAAAATTCCAAAAAGAGACTCAGAAAGTCATTATTTAAAGGTGTGGATGGAAGAGCCCTTGTTCTTAAATGTTTGTTATCATCATGATTCATGGAGTTAAAAGGGGGAGGGGGAAACACTGCAATGGAAATTGTATGTAAGAATTTTGTAGTCAGAAGCCTTTGCTCAATGCAAATTACTAGTATGCTTGCTTTATTATAATTTCTACCAAATTATGCACTGCAAATCCTGAAAGAGCCCTCAGGCTAAACTGCATGCTTCTGTTATATTACACATGAACAGATCTTGCTGAGGAGATGGTCCAGACTCCATCCTACCCCAGCTTTGAGGCAGATGTTACCTTGCTTATGAGGAAGTAATTCTCTTAATATACTTCTTCCTGCTGTCAGTTGGAGGAGGGCTGATGAATGATTAATATTTGACATCATGCAGTGTCTGAGCCTAAATTCTAGCAACTGAAATCTTCTTTCATACACTACCACTGCGAAAGGTTGTGTGTGCTTGTGTGTCTGTGTGCCTATAATTTCAGGACATTCATTTGTTTTTAATGGATAAGTGGAAAAATATACTAATGATTAAAATGTATATTTTTTTGCTTATATAGACACTACTTTATTGACAATCCAAGTAGATTGCCTAATGTTGCTATTATATGTTGATTCAGAAAATTATTTAGCTCAAGGCAGTCAATTCAACTATATGAACAGTACCATTTTGTCTTAAGGCTAAATTGCATTTAAGGATATGGAAAAGTGAGTAGTGAAAGTGAGAGACTTATTTTTCTATCTTGGCTTTCCATGGGTGATGGACACCAATTCAATTAGTCTGATTTTCTTATTTTGCTACATAAGATAATTGATAGCAGTGTTCAACAAATAGGAGGTTTTTATTTTATTTTTCAGGTTTTTTTTTTATTTAAAAGAATATAGTAAAATCTTATTCTATTACTTACTATGTGCCACTTATTGTTTTAGATGTTTTTGCATATCTCACTTGATTATTGTAACACCCCTGTGTATAAACATTATGCTTATTTGCAGATGAAAAAACTGAAGTTAATTCACTTATTCTCTGATTCTACAAGCACTTATGAAATTACTAAAATGTCCTAGGGATGGCTCTGAGCACTGGGGAACACCATAGAGATAATGTACTATAATCTTGGCTGATATTAACTTAACTTGTTAATGGCAAATGCTTATATCCAATGAGAGGATTTCCCACTGTGAAGGAGACTTTTCCAAGGTTAAGTGGTTAATGGGAGCTGGTATTTCAGATTTCATCTTCTTTCTCTAAATTCATTTCTGTTTTCATAACATGGTACTATAGTTTACATCAGAATAACGCTTGTCTTTCCTAATTCCCTAGGTTTACTGAACCAAATATCTCTGTTAGTTCTTGTCTTGTTTCAGTCATCCATTTATGATAGAGCAACAGTGTTAGTCTGATAGTGTGTGTGTGTGTGTGTGTGTGTGTTTCTGTGTCTGTGTTTGTGTGTGTGTGTTTGTGTGTTTCCTTTTTATGTGGGAGAAAAAATGTTAGTCAAGGATTGGAGAAAGTAAAAATACACTTACACATACCAAATACACTGACAAGCCTAAATAACTAAATCAAATAAAAGAAATAAGCCAGAGAAAAAGACTTGTAAATCTCTATTGTGCAAAGTAGTAGTTAAAGCTAATGTGGGCTGATAGTAAGTATATAAATGAAAAACTAATGATATTGCTCATACTTGATATAATGTTATTGATCTCATTCCCTGAGAATAAAGGTACAATTAAATAGTCAGATGTTTTAGCAATAATCCATTCCACATTAATTTCAGATATAATTGTTCCGAGCATATAGTAGAATAATTTCTCAGGGATAGATGCCATTTTAGAGTCAAGAAAAGTGTTCCAGAAAGTTAATAAATAAAACAAGAAGTCACTCAGAGATTTCTTACCAGGTGGATAAGTATTCCTTACAAGGCACACTAGAAAATTAAATTGCAGGGAGGTTAAACTATATTGCAACCCAAACCACATAATGAGACAAGTGGCAGAACTGGAATTATTATTCAGTCACACTCTGCTTTAATCACTTGAAAAAATCCATATAGCTCACACATGAGAGTAACCCAGTTATAGTCACAATGCTCATGTTGCGGAAGAGTAGAGGAAGTTCATGGAGTCTTGGAGTCTAAGTCACAGTCTCCTTTTTCTCTTTTTTAAGATTCAGCTGTTACAGGAGTTTTATATCTTATGAAGAACTAGCCTCAAGACGAACTCAGTTTTGCCTTTGGTTTGCCTTGTGCCTATGACTTTTAGTGTTTTTGTGTCTCTTTGTTCTAACTGGCATGGAAAAGTTTCTGCAAGCACTGGGCTCATATTAAACTGAAGGAATATAAGAAGCATTCATTATTCTGTCGCCAAACCAAAAGTAGTCAGAAGTTCAGCAAGTGACCTAGGCTCAACATCTCCTTCCCATGTTTTCAGTGCCGATATTTCTAAAATGTTAGGTGATGAATTGGAACACATTCTTAGTATTGTAAGAACTAAAATATATTCTTGTGAGTGCAAGGAATACTCTTTTATTCATTCCAGAGGATGTTTACCTCAGCATAGAGTCCTTTTTAATGCACAAACTATTGAGAGCTTTCCTCGGGGTCCTCTAATGACACATCTGGAGTCTGTTAGGGACCGTGTTACCATACAAACATCTCTCTGACTCTGTCTGGCTGTGTCCTCTGATACTAATGTGGATTATTAAAATATTTAGATAATTTAGTTAACCAATTTCTTTTTGGTCTACACACTAATCATCTATTTATATTGCATTTAATGGCTATTTAGGTGCCGCATAGAAAGAAACAAATGTTATTCATATTTCTGTAGTACATAAACAACTCTAACTGTATTTTTACAAAATGTGACTTTATTTTTCAGTTTAGAAAGCATACAATATATGCTTAATTCCCTGTGTTCCTATATAAGTTAAGTTGCACTTGTATGGTCAGTTGAGTGTTGTCAGTTTCATGGTCCAATAGGTTTGATAGCACAGGAATATAATTCAATGTAAGTTATCTACTTAGGGAGGAAATGTGAAAAATAGTGAATTAATGGGATGTTTGCATATGTGCAACCATGTACTTCTTGGCAGGGTATATTTTGTGATTTAAAAACTGGTTATACAATTTTAAATAAGAATCATTTTGGCTGCATTTAGTATATGAACAGAATCATAAGTTAACTTGAAATTTTTCTTTCAAACTTTTACTTAACACAGTACCTGACACATAATGATTATTGAATAGATGCTGGCTGCTATTTAAATTATTATTATGAGCTATATTATTTTCCTAAAGTTGCCATAACAAATAACCACAAACTGCTTGGCTTAAAAACAACAGAACTCTTTTCTCTCGCATTTCTGGAGGCAAAAAGTTCAAAGTAAAAGTTTCAAAAAAGCCACGCTCCCCTGGGCTCTAGGGAAAAATTCTTCCTTGCCTTCTAGCTTCTGAGGGTTGCTGGCAATCTTTGGTTAGCCTAAATCCGATCTCTGCTTTTATCTTCATATAGACTTCTCCCCTGTGTGTTGTGAGTGTGTGTCCAAATCCCCACCTTCTTGTAAGAACATCAGTCATAAGGACATCTACCTTAATTCAGTGTGACCTAATCTTAACTTGATTCAATATGCATGAACCTATATCCAAATAAGATCACATATATAGGTCCTGAGTCAGCATGAACTTTGGAGGGATACTGTTAAGCCAGTACATTAATTATTTAATGCTTAATGATTTCAAAGATGTAACTATATTCCAAAGATGTGACTAATGAGGTACTTGTTACCCAATAAGCTACAAAATCTCAATATCCATTTTTCATCCAAGTATACATTATGAGACACAATACACAATATAGTCATCATCTCACAAAATTTTTTTTGTTGTTTGTTTGTTTCTTGATAATTACCTTGAGATTTTCTTTAAAATTCTGAATTTTTTGGTCACACGTAGTTTTAACACAAAATGTTATTACCTAATTTATTGACCTACATGATTCATCTGCCGTGTTTCTGAATATTCTTGTTTAAAAAAAAACACAAATAAATACATAAATAAAAACACCTTAAGAGCAGTAACAGTAGTTTAAGTTGGGTATTTTTTTTTTAAGTTGAATACATTATAACCACAATAAAATGAGTTCTGAGAGAAAGAAAAGAAGACTGAGTAATGGGTGAATTCCTAGTAGTGCTTGACATACTATAAGCATATTTAGTCTCTCCATTACTCATAAGAGTCTAAAATGAAATATGTTTAAAATGGAACCCTTTTTCTTCCTCTTTCTCCCAAACTTGACCTCCTCTTAAAATCTTACAACCCTTCGATAAACAGAAAAAAATGCTACAGACCTTTCTGTTATATGATGAATAAAATTTGAGGTTCTAGTGTATAAACAAAACAAAACAAAATACTATATATGCAGTTATGAAAGCTAGAAATCTAGAAGTCATCTAAGATTCTTGCCTTTCCATCAGTCTCCAAACCCAGCTCCTCAGAAGCAAGTCCAATTGACTTTTCAAACTATTGCTTGAATTTGAGGTTTTATCTCACTCTATTGTCATCTCCTTACACAAACCACTTCATGTTTTTGCCTAGATCATTGCAACAAACACCTAACTGGTCTTCCTGCTTTCACCTCTACCACACACTTTATATATTGGATCACAATATTCCACTTTTGAAAATCTTTAAATGATTTCCTATCAGAGTTATAATAAAATCCAGACCTCATGTCTATTCTACATAAAGCATTATTTTGTCATCCTTTCTGTCAGCCTTTCGTTTTGTTTTTCCATGTTTCTTACTGAATATTGCAATTATCTTTCTGTTTTACTCCCCTTTTTCTGTCTTCCCTCCTAGAATCTTATCTCTCTTAGACATAAACTCTGTCATCTTTACCCTTTCACCCCAGAATTGTTCATGATATCTGATACACAGAGGGCATCCAATAAATATTTCTTAATGAATGAATAAATCTACTAAGCTTTCATAAAAGTAAACAAGGGATCATTTGTCTCAAAGTTAAAATAAGAATTACTAGAAATGCTTTTCTTCTTACTAGAAAAATAAAGCTAGGAACTCATAGCAATATCATTTATTTTTTTCAAAATCTATCAAAAGTTTCCTCACAACTGCCTCTTTAACAACTAACATAGACCACAGCTTTTCCTCTCTACTTTAAACATCAGGAGAACATCATTAATGTTTAATATTTGAGCACAAGCCAAGATTTCTGTTTGTAAGTCTCAGGGGAAAAGAATTTTGATAATTGAATGATTTCCGGCAGGGAAGCACATTCCCAAATCCACATGCACTCGTGTCTGTCCCAGTCTCCACTGCCAAGATGCTTATTTATTCTGTGTCTGGGGCTTTCCACTTTAAAAAAAACCCTTCTGCCTCATTACTGTGTCCACTTGGATTTCGTGTACGAATTATTTTCTCATTGATTCTACGCCATCGTATATTACTTGAGGAGTATGCCTTGTAGCTCACAGAAGTTCCAAGGTGCCTGTGAACACTGTGGCCGAGAATATTGAATATTTTTTCTTGTTGTGGACTAAAGCTTAAAATCAGATTTTCGGCTATTTATGATAAGCAGCTGAAAAGCTTCTGTTGTCAGCAAAGCTCAAAATAGCAAAGAAAGTTGGGGAGATTCTGTATTGCTTTTCCTTCTCTTACTGCCTTTAAAAATGTTTATTTTGTGTTCTTAAACAGAGTTCTTTTAGTAAATGTACTTCCCTAGATACCTTTGCATGAGCGATGGCTGCCAAGCCTTAAATTTCATGTTCCAAATAAACTGACTTTCCTTTCTTCTGTTGTTTAAACCTTTCAAGTCATCTGAAAAAGATGAAGTTAATAAGCTGCTATTGATGATTCTGGTATGGAGTTTGGCTGTTAGGACAGTATAAAACTTTGTGTGTGTGTGTGTGTGTTTTAAAAGTTGAATATTTTGTGGTATGTACACCTTGAAACAATTTAACTATTTAGATAGAGGAAAAGATGCCACGGTTATATTATAATCTTTTAAATGTTCTGTGTTTATAGTTTTCCCTCATTGTATCTATCCTGGTTCTTGTAAAAACTCAATGGGCCTTATTCTTTTTCTTTAAAATTTTGTGTGATAATAAGAAATGTAAGGTCTGCAGAGTATTAAAGGAGAATGAGATAACTAGAGGACTGCCTAACACAATGACAATTATAAGAACTGGCATTTATTTAGTGCTTCATGCCAACACTGTTCTAAGTGCTTGTATGAATTAACTGCAATAGAACGCTCTTGGTTCTAGTTATATATAGGCAACTGTATCCTTCCTATTTTAAACATGAAAAAATGAGGCAGAAAGGACAAAAGCAATAGCTAGAGTCACACAGATAATAAAGGACAAAGCCAGGATCTGAACACAGGCAGGGTGACTCCAGAGCTATGGACCACAGTGAGGAAAGGACTTGGCTATTAAGCCATTGTGTGATTCAGACAATGGAAAAGTCATTAGCAAAAATACTTTGGAGCCGGATTTCTAGTCAAATAATATATTAGGAGTAATGAGGGTCTCTTCAACATTCATCACCATAAAAACAAATGTCTGCAATAGAAAAATTTATATATGTTATTATTTGGACACAGGAGCAAGAAAGACTGTTTGAGTTCAGTTACCAGTTACAAAACTAATGAACCATAGAATGTCACTTTGCCTCAATTTTCTCATCTTTCAATCGGGGATAATATTAGTGCCTACCTAATAGGGTTGTCATGAAAACTAAATGACAGTATACAAAAAAATCACAGAAGATGGTATGGTGCATAATAAGTTACATTTTAGTTATATTATTAGTCTTGAAGATTTTCTTTACAAATTTAAAATTGTAGGACATCCAAAATAAAATACTATATCTATACAATCAAATTAGTGTCAGCAACTTTAATCATCAATTTTAAAAGAATATTAGTGTACATTCTTTAAAAACTTGATACCAAAGAGACAGTATAATTAAACATTTTATTTCCAACCCATTACTGAGCTGCATTTAACTGAGAACCGAATGAGTCAAAGACACAGCCAAACCCCACGCAAGGGAAAAACATATTTGAGATGTGATCCCTAATGGAATTAAAGTTCTGTGATCCTATCTGTGTTCCTCAGGGAATATATTGCTTGGTCATAAAATATATGATTCTTTCGCTATTATTTCAATCAATTTCGGATAAACTTTTCACATTTAGTTTTGACTCTGCGTAGGTTACTTGTCATTAGCCATGATAAAGCATTTCCCGCAAGGTCTCCAGTGAAAGAAACTGGCAGCTTTCCTAATTACTCTTTCTTTGTTTTATTTTGCCTTCCACATTGTACCTTTGCCTTTTTCCTTTGTACTTTTGTCTTTGCTGCTGTCATGACCTAATTTTTTTTTTTACTCCATTTTTCTGTGTAATATCTTTCTCAGGGTTTATAGTCCCCCACATTCCCTAGCCCTTTATCTGGAAAGTCCTCAAAGTTAGCCAGCTGGGGTTGCCTAATTAAATCGGATTCCAGGTTAGCTACAAATCTCCAATACTCAGGTGGATGAATATATAAATTAACACAAGAAACGATGCAAATTTCTGACTGCGCAGTTTTTAGCCACATTCACATAACCTTCGTGTAATTTTAAAGGAACCATTACAAATCTTACATGAAGTGTAAATTCAAAAGAATATGTAGATGTCTCCCAGTAGTTTTCCATGTGAAAATATTTTGTTTGAAATTCAGTACTAAAGAGTATCTGGAGTTAATAAAAATAAAAATTTTATTCTGTCCAGATGAATGAACTTAAAATGAATTTTTTTTTTTACTGAAGAATAACAGAATATATAATCTTTTGGAAGCAATCTTTAATAGATCTTTTGGAAGAAATCTTAACTAGGTTTAAAAAATATGTATGTTATGACTATATGTATGTTCTTGCATTTTAACCAGTTAAGCAGTGAACCAAAATTCATATATATAATGTTTTATTCAAATACAGAAACATAGTAAGGAAGTCCTTTTTAAGCACGAGCTTGCTGCTTAGTTTCATTTACAGAATCAGAGCATAGATACTAAATTCTTTTCATTGTTTGATCTAAATATTTCCATCTCCTATCTGTTTTGACCACAGGTATAGAACCCGTCGATTTAACTACATGATGCCTCTATGGAAAATGCTTTAACAAAAACATATTTAGCAAAAGGGTAAAATATGAGATCATAGAAAGAGACTAGACTTTGGTGATGAGCGCACAGTGGAATATATAGATAATGTATTATAAAATTGTATACTTGAAACATATAAAGTTATTAACCAACATTACTATAATTAATTAAAATAAAAAAATTGAGAAAAAAAATATTTGACAATTCTTACCCCGCCCTCTACAGCACCAGTCTTCCTAGGTGGTCTCCCATCCAAGTACTAACTAGGCCCAACCCTGCTTTGCTTCTGAGATCAGATGGGATCGGGCTTGTTCAGGGTGGCATAGCCATAGACTTGGCAATTCTTTTTCACAAAAGCAAAGCATGATAAATTTAGGGAGAAATGGAGAATTTTGCAAGAGATGTTCTGTGTGCTGAAAGTGTTTTCTAAAGGCAATATTTAAAAGATCATTCTGAGGTTATTTATTTTTAAGTACATAGCTTAAAGATGGATTATATTTGCAAAGGTATCCTTTCCACATAAACAAGCAAAAGGAAGGAAGGAAAGAAAGAAGGAAGGAAGGAAAGAAAGAAGGAAGGAAGGAAGGAAAGAAGGAAGGAAGGAAGGAAGGAAGGAAGGAAGGAAGGAAGGAAGGAAGGAAGGAAGGAAAGGAGAGAGAGTGAGGTGCTAGTATAAAGGCACACACAATGTGCTGCATTGGCAACATAAAGAAAGCAATGGATTATTGTGTGAAAATTTCAACACGTATTGGTACTTTCTTCAGCTCCTGTTTCTTCAGAGGAAATAACACACACTATCCATTCATCCTGTGTCTTACTATTTGTCTCATAACAGATACCTAATATCTGTATTTGTTGAATTGTAGGAAGAAATTTATTAATTCCTTAATCATCAAATTAACACTCTATCACTAATAAAATTTCAGCACCTTTTGGAATTGTCATTTAGATACACTCAGTGCTTCTCTCTTAGGAAAGGCAACAATGAAAGTATTCTTAACTTTTAAAATATCTGCATTCCCAAAAGTCTGATTCTTAAATTGTTTTAAAAATTATACGTATTTTAATCTGTTTTATTAAATTATATCTATCATTAGTTGACATTTTAAAATTTGAAACTGATAGCCATACGAATATGTTTTTCCTCACCAACGCTAAATTAATACTATATTCGAGAAGGAAGCATACTCTTGAAGCTAAGTGTTTAAATAAAATGAAAAAACAATTGAACAGACATTAACAGATATTTTTAAACACTAAATTTAAGACACAGAACACTATTTTACATGTTTATGTGGATAGGATAAAAAATGTATAGGTAGGCAAGCAAGACCTTTAAATATAAGATTTTTACATGGAAAATACATAGCTACAGCAGCAAAAACCTGATATAATAATGTCTTAAATAAATGAGACTTTTTTTCATATAACAATCTGAGTATAAACATTACAAGTCTATGGTTTTATGGGGTCAAGAGACACAGGCTGCTTTTATCTTTTTCTTCTGCCATTATCAACACAGAACTTTCAGATCTTATTCCAAAATGGTTGCTCCAACTCCAGCAATCATGTTCACATTCCAGCCACATAAAAGATAAAAAGAAGAGAGTGGGGGATTTTCCCTTTAAGGCTACTGTACAGAGTTTACATACCATTTTATTTCATACCCCAGTGTCCAAATATATTTTCATTTTACAGCTAGCTGCAAGGGAGACTAAAAAATGTATCTTTTATGAAAAGAAAAAAAAAGAACTAAAACTCATAGGACTTATAACCAAAAGGATGAAGGAGAAATCAGATATTAGGGGACAGCTAGTAGTCCCTGATACAAAAGTTTAAGTCAAGAGGAATTTCACATGTATTTTGCATCATGACTATAAATTTTGCTTTTCAAATTACATCAAAATCACCATCATGATAAAGTTTCAAAGAAAATACATGTGAATCATATTCTATATAAATATTGGTTACTACTGTTTGTCTCAGGTGAATTCAACAATCCATCATTTCAGGCTAAGCATATATCAAAATTCTATTGTCGATAATGAAATAATAGCCAATAAATACCTAACAGTTCATGAGAATTAATTACACCCCAGAGACAATTATAAGCATATGAATGTAGTAACTTACTTAATTGTACCACATCTCTTTGAGGAGGGTTACTATTATTATCCCAGCTTTACAAATAACAAAAATTTTAAAAAGCTTGGTCCCTTTTGAATGTGAGCACTAAAAATAATTGATAATTGCATTTTCTTGACTAATGAAGTGTTGGATAAATGAACAAACAAACTATTGGAGGAATGACAAGCCAAAACACACATACAGGAACATAGATATTCTAATGATTGTTTCCCCTTGGAAGGAACCATCTTCTCTAGTGGCGTTTCTAGTGATCAAAAGATTCTTAACACTCCACTTATGGAGTTGTCTAGAAAGTTTATGGCGTAGTCTTTTGAAAATGTGTAATGATGAGAGATACGGACCTTAGAGGATGATTTTGATTTCATTTTGTGTTTGGAAACAATGAGGTCATTTAGGAAAAGTCCATTGAAAGATTATGCTTAGAAGAAAACAGTTTTAGTTAAAAATTAAGTGTCCTTATAAATTAATGATAATGCTCCTCTCACTTGACAGATAAGTTGATTATTTTTGTGTAATACTAATTTATTTGGGTTAAAGGTAAAAATTAAGTTTATATATTTTTAAAGTAAAAAATAACTAAATAAATATTTTGCCCGTACAAGTGGTAGCAATGCAAACATTTTCAGAGGCAGGCTTTCTTTATCATGAATGTTTACAATGAAAAGCTTGGCTTCATATTTCCCTCCCCCAGTTATCAAAAATAATAATAATACCAAAAAAAAAAACAAAAACTTAGTATGAATAAACTGAGAGGCAAACAGGTTTAAATGTTCAAAATAGTCTTTCTTAACTGAGATTTTATCATAAGTCAATACTATTGGTTTGTAAAGTGCTGAAGAGAGAGTGGCAAGAAATGGGGCTGGAAACCACGCAAGAGCTTGATCTCAAAAGGCTCTCATGCTGTGTTAGTGATTTTGCAGTTTATATTTAAGGAAAGAGATATGAGCTGGTTTTCGTTTGACTAAAACATTCTATAGGCCTAAACTACAATGTGGAAACTAGATTTGAAGCAGAGAACTTGAAACTAGAAACCAGGAGACAATTGAGATAGCTCATGGAAACAGACAATGGAATCTAAAGTAAAGCAGGGA
>NW_006494613.1:6981116-6983280 GCF_000325575.1 Pteropus alecto | reverse complement strand
GAGAGATAGTAAAAAGTTAAAATCAGTGAGTCTTACAGACCAATTACATTCAATCAAGACTTGAAAAAGAGAGCAGTCAATAGTGATCCCTAAGTTTTTGCCTTGGCCATCACTATAGCATCATAGTAGCTCACTTCTACTGGTCACTTTATGTCAGGCAGCTAGCTCAAGTCTCCATATTTATTACCTTATTTAATACTCAAACAAAAACTACTATTCTATTCTCCTTGTAAATTAGGAAAGTGGAATATAAAGACATTAAGTCATTTCCCAGGTTATAAAGCCAGAGTGTCCAAGAATATTAAACGCACATCAAAGTTGTCTGTTTTGCTTCAGGAGAGATTGGAGAGCCAGACTGGAGAAGACCTTGTGAGAACCAGACTTTAGAAGCATTACTTTGGCTATTGTATGAAGGATATTACATTTTAAGACATTTTGAATATATGGGTTTTTAATTTAAAAATCCAGGAGTTTGGAGGTAGGGTGGAATATAGGTACTATTTTCAGTACCCTTTATATTGTACATTTACAATCCAATGTTTTAACTAATGATTACGTGCATTATACGTAACTTGCTTAACTCAGAAATTCTTTGTTATATTCAATTTTACAATTAGATAATACTCAAAGATAACTGAAAGTTTACTAACTGAATTTAATTTTACATAGCTTTGTAGTTTGTTTCTTCACTTGATATTAACGTTTTTGGACATAGACCAAACTTTATTTCCTGAAGCAACAGGGAAGCCTGAGCAGACAAAAAGCAAGAAGAATCAGAGAGTGTGTTATGCCAAAGCTTAATGGCACAATTCACTGTAGGTCATGCTTGGCAGAAGGCCACATTACATTCTCGGTATGATCACTTGATAATGTTCTCTGTTTTACAACATGTGGCAGTGTCTTTACAACATCAGCTCCTGACTGGGCTACTTTTGTCCTAATCAAGTAAATTTGATCATGGCGCTGATATTATTGCTGGAATTTGGGGTATTCAAGAAGTTTGGTTGACAAAATTGTACTTAGTATGATTTTTTTACTTGTATTTCTTGTGTATTTGTATTTAAATGCAGCAACAGACTGCTCAAGAACTTGATTTTTCTACATTATTTGGCACAGAGTATTTGACATAAGTGAAGTCTGTGATTCAGAAAGAATGATTACTAGAGAAATTGTCTCTAGAATTTTCAGCAATTTCTGAAGTTAAAACCAAAAGTCATTTTCATCAAGTATAATATCCTCTTTATCTCTGGGTCTTTTGATTCCCACTGGCTTTTCTTTCCTCCACAATGTCTCTGAATTTTGAATATTTTCAAGAATATTATTACTAAAAATAGTATTTTTTATAAAATTCATGTATTTCATTTCTCCTGTTGAGAGCAATCAGAGTATTACTAATCTAGGATGCTTTATAACCCTTTTACTTTTCTACTATTTTTCAAGTGTACTCAAATTCATGATATTTTTAATAATCAAGTTTAAGCCATGGAATGTTGCTCCTACTATAGTAAAATTTAATATCTGTCCAATATTCTTTCCTCATATGTTTTCATTTAACTTGCACTAGCAGCAAGTAAATTAAATCTGTACTGTTCACTATCCTTATCTAATTTCAAGTAATTTAAATGTACTTTGTTCTATTCTCCCCTTGTTACAAAAAAAAAAAATGATTAAGCCTATGCATGCCACAAGGCTTTATGCTCTTTTTCTTTTAGATACATCTCTGCAAATACCACAAATCTAGTGATGCACTGTTTGTAGCAGTGGTCCCCAACCTTTTTGGCACCAGAAACTGGTGTTCCCATGAGAATCTAATGTCTGATAATTTGAGGTAGAGCTGAGGCAGTGATGCTAGCACTGGGGAGTGGCTGCAAATATAGAAGTTCATTGGCTCTCCCACTGCTCACCTCCTACTGTGCGGCCAGGTTCCTAACAGGCCATGACTGGTACTGGTCTGCAACCAGAGGTTGGGGATCTAGGGTTTAGAGGACACAATACACATTCAGGTTCTGACTCTAAAGAGTAATTTCACTGAATAATATCTAATAGACCAATAGTAAAATTAAGTATGGATTTTAACTTGTTGGCAGTCCATGAAAGAAAGAAAGAAAGAAAGAAAGAAAGAAAGAAAGAAAGAAAGAAAGAGAGAGAGAGAGAGAGAGAGAGA
>NW_006494613.1:6952776-6980854 GCF_000325575.1 Pteropus alecto | reverse complement strand
AGAAAGAAAGAAAGAAAGAAAGAAAGAAAGAAAGAAAGAAAGAAAGAAAGAAAGAAAGAAAGAAAGAAAGAAAGAAAGAAAGAAAGAAAGAAAGAAAAGAAAGAAAGAAAAGAGAAAAGTTGTTCTTGGAAGATATTAATTTGCATATGTCAGTTCAAGCCATGAGAATTAGGGATAACTCAAGAAGGAAAATATTAAACTAAAAAGGATCCCTGTCCATTATGAATTTAGCATCAGGAAGCCATTGGTGACTGGCATACATTGTGTCATGAAAATGTTGGGACTGAGGCTAGATTGCCATGACTTATAAAGAGAGATAAGAAAATGAGGAGGGTAAGTAAAGGGGACAAGTGGAGGTAATTCGTGTGGTTTATTTTATGTTTGTTTGTTTGTTTATTTTTAAGGATATAAATGTCTTGAGTGTGTTCATGTGCTTCCATAAAGGGTTCGGTATTGAACTAAAGGTCGAACACGTCAAAGAGAGTGTGGAAAATCAAATGACCAAAGAAGCTAAGAAGCAGAGGATCAGAGCACAGCTTTGGGGGAGGGGAGCAGCGAGGAGGAAATGTTTCTATGATTAAGGGCAGAAGGAAAAAAGGATAGATTAGAGGATGTCAGACCACGCCTGTAGGTTTGAATTCAGGAACTGATGGGGTGCCATCTGTTTTCTCTGTGAATTGGAGGCTCTGTCCTCAGCTGTAAGATAAACAGGAGTCATGGCAGTAGCATATTCAAGGTTAGAGGCGGATAGGCAATATTGGAAATAGCCATTATGAATAGAATTGAAGTGAACTGACCTGGGTTATTATAGTCAATAATCTTAAAAAATAATTATCTACTTTTTAGAAATAAATTATTTAAATCTTATTAAAGTGTCAGTCCCCTTTGTACATATGTCAGAAAGTATATATTGTAGAGAAAAGCTGAGAAACTATCAAAAGAAGTCCAGGCTTGAATGTATAAGAATTTGGACTAGGGTAGTGGCAGCAAAAATACATCAAAAGAGTTGATTTTTCTAAATTCTGGAAATTGAAAAGGTTGACTACTCTAGAAGATAAGTCAAGGAATGAAGGAAAGGTGAATGTATATATTAGTATTGCCACATGCATCAAAATAGTGTTTTGAACTAAGTAGCATTCTTCCTTAAATGAGGAAAATTAACTTGGCAATTATCAAATTATTAAAATAGTTTCTGTCAGCTTAACTTATTTTATTTTTAATTCTCATTTGTTACAGGAGTTTGTTCCATTTTCTTTTATACTTAAAATGATACCTCACAGTTGACCAGACCTATTTGTGATATTTGTAGTTCATAAATGAATGTCTGCAATAGTATATCATAAAACATACATTATTATCATTATTTTTATTAATACTACACCTTTCTTTTATATAGTGTACTATATCTATAATTTAATTTGGCCCTTATAATAATTTAAAGAAGTAACCTTAACAAATGTTTGTACTTTTTTATCATACTAATATATAAAATTAGTTTTAAATTTTAAGTATTGGTTCTTAGAAAGTAAATTTCAAGTTGGAGATTTCTGTGCAAGAGACAAATTAGGGAATGCCCTCAAGATCAAAAGTTAGAAGGTGAGGGGATTGGTGAGAAAAAGGAAACGGGATTAAAAGAGGAGAAGCTGAACTGTGTTATATTTGAAACAGAAGCCACAGATGATCCTGCAGAGTATGGAGAGCCTTTGATATTTTTCTCAGATTTGGGTAAAGGGGCCTGTATTGACCATTCATTCGATGTAGGCTATCCTCAGAGAAGAGATATGACCTTGGATATGGTGTCTCTTTTCAGTCCAGGTCACATCTTACAGTGAAACTCAACTGACAGCTGTTCATGCCAATACATCAGCAATTATCTATTGCTGTATAGCTAATGGCTCAAATCTTTGAGACTTGAAACAACAGCCTCTTATTATTTGGTTTATAATTCTGCAGGGTAGAAAGTTCGGCTGTATGGTGTTAATGGTCCAGGTGGGGTTCAGTTTACCTTTTCTGAGGTCGCACAAGTGACTTCAGTTAGTTTGGGGGTTTGCAGAAGCTAGCTAGTTTCTGATGGCCCCAGCTGGTAGGTCTGAGATGGCTGCGAAGGCTGAAGCCTCTCTTCTTTTGTTACCTTATCTTTTATCTGGCTTACTAGGGCTTATTCACGTAACAGGAGTAGGGTTCCAAGAGTAACTTAGAAGGCAAGACCCAAAGTGTAAGCATTTTTCCAGTCTCTACTCACTTTACATTTGCTATTATCACACTGGCCAAAGCAAGTCACGTAGTAACCCCAAAGTCAATATGGGAAGGGACTATGCAAAGGTGAATGGAAGCAGGCATGAGAAAATTGGAGCTCCCACTGCAATAATCTACCAGAGATAAAATATAAGACCAGAAATAAAAGACAGGACAATTTTGAAACATTCTAAAAATATATAAAATTAAAATCCATAATTTTTATGCTATGACATGGTATATTCTATAAGAATTCAGTGAAAACAAGATCGAGCTTAAAAGTCCTAGAAAAGCTTCATAAGGAGCTTGAGATTTACCAGGTTATTAAAGATTGTGGGTGAGTTTAGATAGGCCAAAAGTGACTTGCAGACTCCGGGGCACATTGACAGTGTAGGGGATTGGAAGGGAGTGGAGAAATAGGCATGTTATTTCATTGAATTAGAGGATTTTCTCTGTGAAAGACTATAAATGATGATGGATATTCAAGTTAACATTAGTTGCCAGAAGGCCACTAATGGCTGATTGGAATATTCTATTGATGATGACATTTTAATGTGAAAGTAAAGAGTCTCTGATGGCAAAAATATGCTTTTTGAAAAGATGAAGCACTCAATTGTTTTTCAGAAAGGTATTTCATAAGGAAAATTATGACTGGAGAGTTGAGGATATAATATATTTTGAATAAATATATAATCTAAGATTTATACAGGACTAAAAGTTTAAAATTTACTTTTATGTTGTCTTATTTTTAAAATATTAGAATATATCTTTCAAAGATGAGCATCAAATTATTTAATTTATTAGAAACACAAACTAGTATTCTAATTTTTGAAGGCACTTATTATACTCATGTAACTTTTTTTGAAATTGAAATTTTAGCCTTCCTTGATGCTAGGCATAAGACTAATGCTTTTCCTTTATGGCAGTCAGTATGTCTAATTTATTTAGGATTTTTAGCCAAAGAATTATTTTTCACTGAAGAAAACAAAAAGTGCTCAGTACTGTCTGACAAACATTATTAAAATAAAATAATGCACTTGGAATTATTTAACGTACCCTTAAGTCTCTATAATGTGATAAATCAAGACCTGTGTTTAGACAGGAAGTTAAATGTAAATTTCATTTTTTTACACAGGTCATATATATAGTATTTAATGAATTAGAAACATTTTTCTTATGGCTATTTGGTATCTTCATTTTAAATAATGTTATTGAAAAAAATATATACATATATAATGCTAATTATACCATCCTTACTGATATTTAACTAATTTAAGAGACTAAAAGATTGCATTGTCTTTGTGTTTCACTGAGTCGAATCTCTAAACGGATATTTTTATTAACTGTTTTTGTTCCTGAAAATGAAGTTAGTTGATATCATTAATAAACAATCTAATCTCTGCTACAAATGTTCAATGCCTTTAAAGTTTCATCATTTGCTATTTGACAAAACTCATCTTTGAAAAGATGTGTGGTCTAAGAAATTTAAAGAATCTCTCCACGGTTAGCCTGTTGTATGTATTAGTAAACTATACAAATTACATGAGCATAGAATATAGTTCTTTTGTAAACATGAACCTTAGCTCTCTCCTAATTTGGAGAAATATTTGCAGATATCTGTGCCAATGGAAGCATTAGCCCTTCCACATAAACAGGGAAGGGAAGGGAAGGGAAGGAAAGGAGGGGAAAGGAAGGGAAAAGAGGGGAAAGGAGGGGAAAGGAGGGGAAAGGAAAGGGAAGGAAAGGAGGGAGGGAGGGAAGGAAGGAAGGAAGGAAGGAAGGAAGGAAGGAAGGAAGGAAGGAAGGAAGGAAGGAAGGAAGGAAGGAAGGAAGGAAGGAAGGAAGGAAGGAAGGAAGGAAAGGCGGGAGGGAGGGAGGGCAGGAAGGAGGGAGGGAGGGAGGAAGGAAGGAAGAAAGGGAAGGGGAAAGAAAGGGAAGGGAAGGGGAGGGAATGAGGGAAGGAGAAAGGGAGGTAGGAAGGGAAAAATAAACCATCTTGACAATAGGAACTAAAAATAATACTAATATCTTACACTAAATTTTAAATATATCAAAGTCAGATCTCATAGTCTGATTGTTCCAAATATAACTTCAAGTAGGTTTTCATCTTGTTTATTGTTGTTATCACCAGGGGTCTCTATCCCCTGGGGCACTGACCTAATACCAGTCCATGGCCTGTTAGGAACCTGGCTGCACAGCAGGAAGTGAGAAGTGGGGGAGCCAGGGAAGTTTCATCTGTATTTGCAGCCTCTCCCCAGTGCCAGCATCACCACTTTAGCTCCACCTCAAATCAGGCATTAGATTCTCATAGGAGCACGGGTCTCTGGTGTCAAAAGGTTGGAGACCATTGCTTATCACAAGGTGCAGGATAGTTCACATTTACATCAATCTCAAAACTGTCAGAGGGTATTGATGTTTCACACGGTTTGGAATGGACCTTAATATTTTTCTGCATTTGGAGAACCTGGACTGACCTTTCACAAAATAGAAGTAAGTATAAATATATGTAAAAATTGTCTGTTTTTGCAACTGAGTAGAGCTATTTCTTTTTTCTACAGTCTTCCAATCTCTTATTTTCTCCTGATTTTTCTCCTTTTTTTCTTCTTTCTCTTCCTCTTCTTGTTTTCCTCCTTCTACTTTGCATATACTTTCATTTGCACATATAAGCACGTAGGGATGTTCAGAGAGTTTCTATGAATTAATAACATTGATTTCTCTCCCTATCATTTTTGTAGAAGGTTTAATACAAAATTCTAAAACAAAGTATTTAAAATTTTTAAGGTTCATTAAACTAGTCTTTCATCATCAATCATGATTTTTATCTACAAAACAATTAAAATTCTCATTTAAAACATCACCAGTAACAAAATTTCTTTGAAATTAATCTACAATGTCGCATTAAAGGAATCCCATACGAATGGAGTAATATAAAGAAAGAACATTGATATGCATTATTTTTATTACCTTTAAGGTATTAATTAATAATAATAACATTAATAATGACTAAATTGTATGTGTATGTTTACTATGTATCAAGATCTAGTCTATGCACTCTACATCCATCAATGTGTTTAATTTACAAAACAACTCCATGATTAAGATTCATTTTTTAGTTGAAGAAACTGAAGCACAGTAAGGTCACACAGCTAGAAAGTGACAGAGCCAGATGTTGGTTTTTTTGTTTTGTTTTGTTTTGTTTTGTTTTCTGATGTACAGTTAATATAATCATCTATGGGACTGGGGAATTTAGCTTTCAAAATAGTATAAATAGTTTAAGAATAGTATAAAGTATAAATATATCATAAAATGACTATAACCTTATTCATTTATTAATATTTTATCCTACTTTTTCTTTTTCTTACAACACTTCAACTTGTATTTCCTAAGAATAGGAATATTCTCTTACATAATCACAGGAGAGTTTCCAGCTTTGGTAACATGCATAAAATGACTTTTCTTTAGTTCATATTTCAATTTTTTTCAACTGATCCAATAATGTCCTCTATAGTATATTTTACCAACAATACAAGATCCAGTCTAGTATCAGGTATCACATTTAGTTTTCGTGTATCTTTAGTCTCCTTTAATCTGAACATTTCCACAGCATGCTATGTGTTTATAACACTGACATTTTTAAAGAATATAGTCAGATTGTAGTCTTTCTTACAAACAAGTGATTAATTGAGAGGATGGTGGTGAAAGAAACAGATCTGAAAGAAAACTTTAACACAAAGGGAAAATCTATGAAAATTTCACTAGACTTTCTAAAGAGGTAATCAAAATAGTTGAAGCTATATTTATTAGGATCTTTCAAAGAAATCTAGATATGTTTTAAGAAAATAGAATAATTATTGCACACATTTCCAGTTTTCCACTAAACTGTGTCAAACTAAGCAGAAGAAAGCTCCTATATCTCTCAAGCCACTCTGGCAAAAATGACACAGTATATAAAATGAATCGATTAAATAATTAATTAGTTAATTAAAACTATCCACCTATACATTTATATTGATTTGCTTGTTTCTCTGATATACCCAGATTAAATATATAGAATTCATCCTGCAAGATCAAATAGTTAATTAAGATAATGTAGCTCAGAGTAAACTGCTGGCAGTGGAGATAGAGAGGAGTAGATGAACTTAAGTGTAATTTGGAACCTTAGACTGACAAGATTCTGTGATGAATTGAACACGGGAGGTGAGCTGGAGGGCAGGACCAGGGATGAGTCCTAAGCTCCACGTTTGCATATCTGACTCAATGATGTCATTCACTGAGCCAGACAAAGAAAGCAGAGCACAGATTATGGAAGAGGTCAAAAGTTCAGTTGGGATATAGCCTCTTCTTACATATTTGGATAGTGACACTATAATATACATATATATTATATGTAAATGTATATATATATGTATACATACACACACACACACACACACACACATCTGAAACTCAGCTAGGAGGGTTGAGATGGAAAAAAGAATTCTGGGCAGCACCTGCGTATAAGTGATAGTAGAAATACTGAATGTGGAAAAAGTTGCTTAGGACGACTCGAGAGAGAGTGAACAAAAAAGACCCCATGACATAGCCTTGAGTAATGTCTACATTAAAGGACTTAGTGAAGGATAGTTAGATTGCCAAGGAGCTTGGAGTAAAACAGTAGTCATAGAGGTAGGAGCAAAACCAGAGAAGATGTGTCACCAAAAAAGAGAAAAGGATGTTTGAAAGAATTAAGAAATAGTCACCATTGTCAAAAGTTGCCAAGAAGGAAAAGAAGTTAAGTGTTAAAAATCACCTTTGATTTTGGAACTGTCCTGGTTCTGGTGACTTTATCCAGAACTTTTACTGAGGAGATGTAAGTGCCAGATAGGACTGCAAGGTCATAGGGAAATGATAGTGAGAAAAATTAATCAAAGAAAGGTGTTTTGAATAGTGACTTTGAAGAAACAGGATGAGTGATATCAGGAGGGTTTTGTGAAATTGAGAGAAGTTTGAGTCCTACTTTCCATTTAAAACAAAAGCTATTGGAACAAGTTTAACTTTAATTGGAAAGAATCGAGTTGAGAGAGTATGTTGAATGTATAGAAGCATGAAAAGATAGAAAGTGTAAGTTCCCTGAGAAGGTGGGAAATGTTCATGATTCAAAGCCTAAGATGCGGGTTGGGTCTTTAGATGGAGAAGCAGCTCCTTTGTTCTAATGGGAGGGAAGAAGACAAGGAAAAGCACAAATATAGGAGGAGCTGTAGGTTTAAAAGCAAAAAGTCAAAAAAAAAGTCAAAAAAAGTTCCTGTGAAAAAATTCAATTTTCATTATGAGATAGTAACTAGGATCATTTATAGAAAGTAAGGACACACATGTGAATAGAGGTTTTTCGAGAGCTCAAAGACTGGTCTGTTATTTCAAAGAGTGGAGGAGGATTTTGCTGTCTAAAGGACAGTGTTTAGGTTGGAAATCACACATTTATTTTGAGAATATCTGCCCTGTTTGGGGGCATTTCTCAGCATTATGTGGCTGATCCTGAGCAGGCTGGTAATTTATGTAGGAATGGATTTTTGCAAGCAGGTTAAGACAAAGAAGTTTGGTGGTTCTAATAGAATGATCGAAACGAAGGGTCAGGAAATCTCTGCTAAATATTAAGAAAAGTAAATGAAGAGTAGAAATGGTGGTTTGAATGAGATGAAGCAGGCAACAGAGGTTTTGATGAGGTTAAAATATCAGTTGTCTTACAGACAAACTGAAAGAAGAGAAGGTGCTGCTTGAATGGGTCATTTTAGATATGGAGTAATTGCAGGTGATGTTAACTACCTTCACACAACAGGTGTTCGAGATGTGGAACAGGAGAAATTCTCCAGCGATGAGGTGATCAAAGATCTCAGAGATCAGAGTACAGAGATATCAGAAACATCCTGAATGCCAAGAATAATTAATTGATGGTTCATGAAAGTCTGGGAGCTATTACCGGAGATTTTATTAAAGGGTAGCAAGAGAATCTGAGGAGGAGATGGCAGAGAATCTGAGGAGAGCAAGTTCTACTAGAAGCAGAAAGAAACTTTTTAAAAATTTTTTTGTTTTGCTTTACACAAGAGGACAAAGAAGTGATGGCGTGGAAATGGGGAGTGTGGAGGAATCAACCCAGAGCCAGCCTATGAAATACCTAGATTACCAAAAAAATATTAATAGAAAGTACTTGAGAATAGTGTCTCCAGAGTTGAGCCAAGTTTCAGTTAGGCAAGGAGGTAGAGAGGAAATTCCAAGAAGTTGACAGTAATTAGAATTTGCTAATTCAAAAGTATTGGTTCTAAACATGCAGCAAAAGGGATTGAAAATGGAGAGAATCAAAGAAATGGTATAAAGGAGAGCTTCTAGGCACTGACAAAAAACTAGAGCCAGTGCCAAGCAATTGGCAATTTCCACATAACGAAACTCTATTATATGTTATAAATGTAGATATAAATAACATACAGCACTGTATAAGTTTAAGGTATACAACATAATGATTTGATTTACAGGAAAATTTTATTACTCAAAAAAGAATTACTAAATTTTGTTTGTATTTCCATATTCAAATGTACCTCAAAATGCTATAAAAAACAGTTTGGTACATACTGTTCCTACTGTCTGGAGTGTTTTTTTCCTAAGATATCAACATGGTTCACTTCCTCACCACCATTAGATCTTTGTCCAAATGACACCCTTGCACTGGAGCTTTTGCAGAAAGCTCTTCGACCTAAGCCGTCCATATCCTACTTCCCACCTTTATTTTATCCTTAGCACTTTCTATCCTCTGGCATGCCCTGTGAGTTACTTATTTCTTTTTGCCTCTCTCTTTTCATGCTAAGATGTCAAGTCCTGGAGGGCAGAAGTTGTGTCTATCCCTTTTGTTCACAGCTCTGACACCAGCAGCTGGAAACATACCTGGAACGTACTAGAGTCTAATAAATAATTACCAAATGAATGAGTTAGTCCATACATGAATGAATAGACATAGAAATGCAATGAGGTCTAAGGACAATTTCCAAAAAGAAGTTGTAAAATATCTGAATCAATGAATATATTGTTTGAATAAATATGGGACCCTCCAGGCTCATAGGGTATAGCACACATGTGGATGAATAATAAATTGTGCTATGAGTGTTTTAAAGTGGGCTCTTTATTTCAGTCACCTCTGGATTACAGGATGATTTTAGTGTCATTTGAGAACTCAATTCCCTATCAAATAGCCCACTGAATAGCCTCCTTTTGGTTTAAATTTCAAAACCAAATAAAATATAGTGCTGTTACTCTGCATGAGGTTGACTTTGCAGCTGAAGGCCTCTGGGCATGTCAAGGTCTGGACTTAGATTAACTGCCCGTCTCTGCAACTGCAAAAATCAAGCTGCACCAACCTCAAAAGCATGAGAATCATTGAAGAAAGCAGGGCTCTGTTTCACTGTGATAAATTTCTCAACATTGCTCTTGGAAAGTAGTTAAGATTCCACTTAACTAAATGTAAGACATATTTTGGCATTTTCAAAATCTGTGACTAATCTGGATTTTTAAATTGTTTTTTTAATCTAGATTCTGGTTTTATTTTTTCTTTTGTTTTGCTTGTTTTCTTTTTAAAATGACTTTTGTAAAACTCCCCTTTTATACATATAATTGGATACATGTAATATACACATATATACACATTTGTCCTAGAATAAAACAAGGTCATTTTTGGAACATTTTTAATTAAACATCTCTCTTCTAAGTAAATATATCAACATAATTTCAGGTTGTGGGTTTTTGTGCATGTGTATGCACATACATATGTGTGTGAAGGTATATCTATGTATATATAAACATATACATAGTTTTCTCAGAAATAATTTTTTATCAAAGATATACTGGCTATATGAACAGACAGTCTTTAAAATGTCTCTTTAAATAGACAAGCTTTGTGTTTTCCATCTTTTAGAGTCTTCTATGTAAGACAGACTGGCATTAAAGTAGGGGAGAGTATGGTGTTGTCAAAACAGAGTAATGTTTAATTACCTATCTTGTGCCCTAAGCACAGACCTGCAAGAAAATCCATCACTAATTTCAAATTTCCTTTTGAACTGGATGGTACTGGATTGTTAACATGTCGTGTAATGACCTATATGAATCAATAGGATGTCTGTCCAATCCTGGGAAGATAAATATGGATGAGTCCTATGTCATCAGTCACTTGGTCTGTTGATGTTCATGTTTATTTGAACTCTCTGAAGTCATTCAGGAGAAAGAATTGGTCTCAAAATGATTCTACTGCGCCTTTGGGTCTCAAGTATCAGGAGATAGATCAGATTCTTTATATTTGCATATGGAGAAACTAAGAATGCAGCTGGACAATTTCCTTTTGGCTTTTACTGGAATAAGATAAATATTGCTGTTCATCAACAATGACTGCAGAGTTAAAGGAAAAGTTTAAAAAAATAAGTAAATAAGAGGAGGGTAACCAAGATTTTTCGGTGACAATTCAGACGGTTTAGAAATATATTTTTTCCCATGGTTTTAGTAAATGTTCTCTGATCCTGTGGCATTTGCTGTTCTTTTTGTTTCCCTTGCTTCCTAGTTTCTAAATGTGTGCTATCCAAGGGAATTGAATTTAAAGTTTAACGAAACTTGGCTTCTGAACAAAATTGAATAGGAAGGTCAGAAGGCAAGTATGAAACAGATAAGTTTGCTTTCAAATTCTTTGCACCACCTTTTTTTTTCAGTACTTACTGGAGAACTTAGGCTCAATTTATACCATTTGTATAAAATGTATCAATAATTTGGTCACTAATTCCTATAATAGTCTGTTGATAGTTAATAGCTGTAACATACTGAGTACCAGAAGGAAAATCTAGCTAACAGCAACAGCTTCCAAGGCTTAGAAAATTCTATCTGATCTAAAACCATTTCTCATTTCTCATTTTTAAACAAAATAATTTATCTTGAATATTTTAAAATATTCACCAGACATATATATGTATTTTTTGTAATATACATTATAGTAATTTCATTCAAATATGGAATATATTTCTCATTGTGTTTAGAAACATAAATCTTAGTGCTTAGCAGATTTTTAGAAAATCTAGGGATTATGTTGATAATAAACAAATGAGAATAGGTATTTATGACCTTTTTTTAAGGTCTTTTACAATCAATAGATACAATCATTTTAAGAGACAAAAGTGATTGAAAAAAGAATTAAGACCCATAGTAAATTATACCTGACTAAATTTATAATGAAAGTCATTTTATGTTATATTAGATTTCCTCAATATTTTGTTTTATGTGTACTATACAATCTTTCCCAAAGGTGGACAGAGTTCTTAAATTTTCAGCCTAATAAAGAATTATTCTTTATGGGAAATCTGACTAACAATACACTAATCATGAGGTAACTTTACACATTAAAGAAATGAGACTTCAGAAAGTTAATTAATTGGCCAAATTCACATATCTGATAAGATAAACTGTTTTTGTTTTTGTTGTTGTTGTTGTTTATTTATATCACACATGCAGCATTTCTTTGGTTTTCCTTATGAGATAGTCAAAAAGCAACAGCACCTATGTATTATTGACCTGTACACTTGGAATCTATGTAATGTTGCCCCAATAAATTTAATTTAAAAAAAGAAAATAAAAATAAAAATAAAGAAAATAGCATGATGATTATGATGGGAGAGAAGAGATGAGAAATAGATAGCACAGAAAAAAAAGGATGAATATAGTGAAGAAACAAAAGGAATTTGTGAGGAAGGCAAGGCACGGTACACCCAGCATAAACTCCAACTCTTCATTTAGGAACTATTTTCCATACTGTTGAGTGCCTCACAGGTATTTTTAACAATGCAGAACTGGAGCTAATGGAGAAAATTCTATATACTCGAACAGTATTAATGTACATACATCAGGACATTTCCTACTCAGTGTCCTAATCTCAGAGAGCTACCATCTTATTTTCACAAAAATAGATCATTAAATGAACATAATTAGAATATTTATAAGATCTATTAATATTTGATTTCATTTTTAATGAGTCCTTATAGGTTTTCCCTCTAACAGGAAAAAGTTGTTTCAAAGAAATATTAAATAGAAAATAATTATTTTCTCCTTCCATTCTCTAAAAACTTTTATCTGTTGTGTTAGATGTAAAATAGTGTGGTGGTAAATTATTTTCCATTATTTGGAATTGAAAAAGCCATTTTTGCGTTTAATAACATTTTTTAAAAATTAGAGGAATTTACTCAGACACTAAGCTTTGAATTAGGACCCATAAAACTATGGTAGTTTAAGAGAAATAAGTGACTAATTTAGAATAGTTAAGCAAACTATGTGAGTATGTTAAACAGATGTATTAAATATGACAGTATGTCCCCTTTGGATGGGCTCATTCTGAGTTAAAACTTGAAAAAAGAACTGGGTCTGCTTCTCATCAGTGTCAAAAATATCATATAATTTTCTTTAAAAGTGTATTTTCTTCAATTACTGACCCAGGTTCCCCCCTTTTTCCCATCCCAAGAGTACCCATACTCTGGGAATAATTTTAAATGATGATGTATATAATATACTTGGAGCTGTGTATTTTTTTTCCTGATTATCTCCTTCTTGTCTGGTAGACATTGCTATTTGCTCTCTCTGGAGGAGAAAACATGCCTTCGCTTCTATAACTGTGTGTTTGGGTGTGTGTTGGAAATGGGGGAAGCTGGCCAAAGTTTCTCATTTCAGAGCATTAATCCGAAGCTGTGGTTCTCAGCTAGGGTTGATTTTGTCCCCATCTCCCCAGGGGACTTTGGTAACATCTGGAGGCATCTTTTGGTTGTTATAACTGGGAAGGAGGATGCTACTGCTATCTTAGTGGGTAGAGGTCAAGAATGATGTTAAACACTCTGTATTCATAGATCATGCTCCTACAGCAAATAATTATCTAGAGCAAAATATCAATATTGCTGAGCTTAAGAAATCCTGATTTACAGTGAAAAAAATCTGAGATAATCATTTGAAAATAATTGTCAATTGTGAAAAAAATTATTTAAGGAGGATAAGGGAAATCTACTTTTTGCTATTATTTGTTTTATAAAGGATTCATTCTCTCTCTCTCTTTCTTTTTTAAAGATATATCAGAGCCTAAACTCACTTCATGACACAAAGTGTGTCCTAATCAACCAACTTCTCGGAGATGATACACATACACTCACACACACATAGAAAACAACAATACGCCATTGAAATTAGAACTATATCTTGTTACCATTGGCTTAAATACTGCTCCCACGCACTGTGTCATTGACTTTATCTTTTTATGCTGTTTCAAGAAATTTAGTTGACAAATAATCAAGTCACAATAAATCTGAAATAGAAATAGATATTTCAACAGTTTAACTCATTGAACTTTTAATTATTTACTATACTTTAGAATCTTTACTCCTTGTTGAAAACAAAATACTCAAGCTAGCAAACAGACACATAAAAACTGAGAAAATGAGAGAGAGAGAGAGACAGAGAGAGAGAAAGGCATATCTAATAAACAAATTCTATACCCAAATATTTTGGGGATTGTTTTTTCTACTTGCTCTGGCTGGTTATTGCTTCTTCATTCATTTGTTCATAAGATAAATTTCTATTTGAGCATACAGAATACAGGAACAGTTTGCAGTATTTACATCAGAATAATTTTAATGAAAGATTTATTTTCTATTTTCTCTGAGAAACCAAACATTCCTTTCCTTCCTTTCACTACACACCCACATGAAATTGAAACCCTCCTTCATATTTTAGCTGAGTAAATGAATATATTTGTTTCATCAATTCTGTTCTTTCTGGATTAGTCTTTACCACACCATTGATATGACTAGCCTTTAAATTGCTAAATACTTTCGAATTATAAAAATATGGCTTACTTTATTACCTCATAAATAAATGGACAAAGAAATGTTTTGTATTATAACTTTAGGTGATCAAAAAATATTTATCAATGCTGTAAGGAAATAGCTGCTGTTAATGCTGTCTTCTGGATGCTTTTATGCGACTCCTATAAAAGAATCATTCATGTCAAGATTGAAAGTAGTGTTTGATGGCAATGTGGAAAGTGGCCATCAGACCAGTTAATGTGCAATTCTAGTGATTCCCATAAGAATCAGCAAGGGCATATCATCATTCTATTACTAGAAAAATGAACGGCACTGTTCACAAGACCTTGACAATTAATTAAATGATATGCTTGTTCATCTTTCAGGTCAAGCAGATAATTGTGCTGAGAATTGCTTTGAAATCATGCGTGGCTTGACTAGCCCTTTTGAATCCCAGGAGAGATTTGAGGTCACACTGCATATCACACTTCTTGTGGATGGAGACTAATACTAGCTAATCCTGTTAGCTAGTATTATAATGGGATAAGAGATAACTAAAGATTCACAGTTACATGGTACAAGTTAACATACCCATCAAAAAGTCCTAGCATGCTTTCATTTATTTTTTATCATATAACTATGATATAATAATGATGTTAGATTTCACTTGGTGTATTTTTCTATGAATGTCTATGATGTCATCAACTTTATTTAATCTTTATGCAAGTTTTTATACCCATCACACAGATAAAACTTAGCACTTTTTTTCCCTCCCCGAAAAATAGCAATAAAAAACGATAGCTGATAGTTGTCTCTTAATGCTTAAATTCCCTGCATCTTTAAATATGGCACATTCAGTCAATATTGAAATAGTTTTAAAAAATTACTTTAAGGGAAATGTAATGCCTACATTAACTACAAGCTATTTAAGAATTTAACTGAATGTTTTTGTCAATAATATAGCATATAGCGTCATCTTTGTTACTTTGGAACTTTTCTGTCTTAATTATTTTCTATATAATATAGAAAATTCTTAACTTGGCTAAATTAAATTTTAGAACTGAGTTAATGATCAGAAGTTAAGAAGCAAAAAATCTACAGAAGACTATCTAATGGAGCGATCTTTGATTTCAAATTAGGAAACAGAGGTCCAGAGACGTTAAGCAATTTACTTAAGATTACACAGCTATTCAATACTAGCACTGAGAATGACCCTCAGGTCATTTGCTTTCAACAGAGTTTTTTTATTAAGCTACAATTAGGCTCTGATACAAGTTGCTTAATAGCCATTTCTGACCTGAGTCCAGCCTACCTGTTCAACTGCACAAACATTGGTCAATAAAAATACCAATAAAACAAATAAACAAAGAGGAACTAGTGGATGATTGGACTAAAGAAAACTAAATGTCCTGGAGAGAAGCAATCAACCCTGCTCCTGTCAAAAATATTCTTAGAAAAAAACTGATGAATAATTGTAGTTCATGGATTATAGGTTGGGCTAATCTTTATTAGGGAAATTGAGACATTATTTTAGATAAAATATCCTACACAATTAGACACTGCTTGGTCTATAAGTGAGTGATATTCCTTGTTCCTAATATCTATAGCATCAAACAAAATGGATTTGGGTCTTTTCAATGACAGAAATAAATAGTCATATCTGTGTAAATTTGTACTGGTAAATAACATTTTTTAAAAAATCAAATTGAAGACAATATAACCTGTAGGTGAAGGGAGTCCCCTTGTCTGTTATATTCTAAAAATAAAAATAAAAAAATTATGATTTTGAAAACCCTTTAACTATAACACTTAAAAACTAATATAGTGTAGCTAATTTTTTGCTGATAATCTGGAATACTCTTGTGAAATATTTATTTGCAATCATATTAGAACATGGACATTTAATCATGTACTATAAATTTATCATATTCTTCTTTGAAATAGAATAGTATTCAGTATAAAAGTGATGCATTTTGGCCTCTATCCAAAAGAAATTTTTTCATTATTATTGTTGATATGAGTTTCAAACACCAATGCTAACAGGGTCTAGGCAGGTGCTGTACATGCATGAAATGGCCTGGATATAAGAAAATCGAAAGTGATGGTGGTGGTTTAGGGAGCATATGCTTCCCAAAGCCAATTCTTTCCATATGGGAATCCCAGCCCACTGTTTACAGAACCTTAGAATTCTCAAAGGACAGTAGTAAATAAGATTTATATTTAAAATTTCTCAATTTGTAAATACTGAATTGCATCACTTGTCACGCAGAACAAATAACATATTTGGAGACCATATGCATGATGCAGAATGCTAGTTTATATTCACTTGGGAAAGTTTCAAGGAATTAAATTTAAATTGTCTATATAAAAAGATTTCAGTATCTAATGAGTATTTTGTCTGCTTTTACTATTTTCTTTTCTTTTTATAATCTTTACAAATAAGGAGATTTACTATTTCTCATCTCCAGTTTTTGGAACTATCTCATGTATAATAAGAATTTTTTTTATATAAAATTTTAAATGATTTTTTATTACTGTTGGAGCAAACCTTGCTACCAATAAAACAATAGATCACTTACCATTAAAGTCAATTTTATTTTGAGTCTCATCAAATCTGATTGTTTAATAATATGTTTATGTGATATCATGTTTATTTAACTACATAACTATAATCAAAAATAATAAAATGTTCATTTTAAACTCTAAATTTCTCAAAACAAATGAAAATAAGTCCCCTCCCCAACATCACTCCCCCCCCCATCCTCTTTTTAAAAAGGTTTTAAACTGACTTTATCTGCTTCTGTTTTATCCATGTGGCTACTTCTGTAGTGATGATCCATGGCTCAAGCAAGAATGTAAAAATTCAGAAACATTCTAAGGATAAAGCAATGTAATCTACTACCCAAGATGCCATCTCAGAAGAAGCTGGTAAAAATAGTGCCTGTGCTGAGCTAAACAGAGGGTAATTAAGAACACTGGATTAGAAAAGGTCGATCTAAGAATGTGTTAGTGGATAAGTTTCTTAGAAGGAATTTGTAAAAATGTCCAATTTGAGGTCTGACAGTCAAAGCCTTTGTTGAGTTTTCTTCCCTGAAATTGTAGTCCTCTTACAATAAAAGCATATCTGAAACCAAAGTCTAATCTTGTAGTTAATTTTAGTTAAATAGGAAGTTAAAAAAAATCATGTGGAATCTTGAAAAATGTATATTATCTTATATGAGCCTAAGGGATCTTACGGCTGTTCATATTTTCACTTTATAGCATGTGTCACTGTGAAAAATGAAAAATATTTTTATCCACTAGGATTATAGGTTTACTGAAAAGCAATAAACAAACTATAACAAGAATTATGTATGTAACTGACAGTTAATCAGACTATTTGGAGTGGTAATGAAGAGAATGAGAAGAATGGATAAAGTGTTCTCTGCTAACTAATGGTCTACACTACATTAATAATTTATTAGCTAAAATTTGTGCTTGTTACTGTTTAATGTGGTTAGCACTGATATATTTTAATGATTTCTCAAAAAACAGAGGGTGAAACTAGAAGATACAGCTCCCTTTGAAATTATCTTTCCAGTAGCTTTTTCAATTGGTCTCTATCAGTGGTCCTCTTTCAGAAAGGGAAATGGGGTTGCTTAAAATGTTCCCATGTTTTTCACCTCATTCCAACTGAATATTATGGGGTGTTACTTTTCAATTCTGTTTTCTTTTTTCTAACATTTAATATTAAAGTGGTGAATAATTATTTTGAATGCAGGTACTTCTTGAGAGGAGAGCCTCAGTGAAACTTCAATAGAAGTAGCATTGTTATTGCTCAGGAGAATGAATGCAAAATTCCAATTTATAATGTTAATTTATTAACACATTCTATAAAATATTAGTCTTTGGAGATACTCCACAGAGAGAAATAAAAGATTCATTGATCAAATAACTTTGACAATTTTATGGAACATTCCCCACCATTAGAATCAATAGTCCTGCAGTAAAGTAATATGCTTAATTTCACTTTATATTTTCAACATCATTTCTTTAAACGAAACATGTAAAAAGTCACATAAAATTTTTACGGAAATCCAAGAATAAATTGAGTATGTGCAATTTATATTACTCTAAGAGATTATTAAGCATAGAATCAGAAATTTTGAAAACTTAAAATATGGTGTCCCCTTTCCTGGCCTTGAAGCATATCTGTGACCTAAATTGCCCCTAGACAGATATGAATTATTTACATTCTGGTAATTAGCTTTCTAATTCTCTTTCTAGAATAAGTTGTCTAAGAGTTTTAAATACAAGTTAACTCTAAAAATCTATTTGATGAAAATCTGAGTTCATATATGTCAAAATTGATGCTTATTTTATTAATAAAAAATTATACAATTAACAAACACCTAAGAGAGGATCTATGGTGTACTCTGCCTGATGAGGCAAAGTGAAAATGAAAAGCATCAAAAATTAAAGCTACTACTTACTTTCTGAGGATGTGTGATACATTCGTATGTGTATGTATGTATTGGTATGTATTTTATTTTCCCCTAATATCAAAACGGTACTTTTCCTTTTAAAAAGCACGAGAATTTTCTTTTTCTAATGTTCTTTTATGTAGATATATGACATAAATAAAGATATAAGAATCAATAATCTTTGCTATTTATAACGTTTACGTTATGGAGTAAATGTAAATGGAGCTGTCCAAGAGGAAACATATTTTAATAAGTGTTGCCCAAACAAGAAGAAAGAATTAAAGTCTTTTGTACATAGAGTGATCGTGCACACATGCTCTCCAATCAAACTTTAATTTTTATGTATGTAAATGGGTGGACTGAGACTGTATGTCTATTATACAAACAGTCCTTTGTCCTGTCAGGCAGTTGAAGAAAAAGAACATAATCCTTAGTGTCCTGGAGAATGTATGCTGATCCTCAGGGACTGACTGTCATTTAATTTAGGCAAGTTGTGTCTGCCTTAGCTCTGTGTATTTACATATAAATTGTTTGTTGGTGTGGGAGAAGGCAGAGAGGGAAGATATATTGTAAACTACTTCTCCCAATTATTTTATGATGTCTGCTTTAATGTGGGGTGTGTCCTCAGCAAATGAGTAGTGTGAGGGGGTAGATTGTTACAGATGGAGGATCCATATTCCCCCATATGTGGGAAGAGAGCATCAGCAAACAGGAAACTGTTTGCATGTGGTCTATTTCTACACATAATGAGAGAATTGATTTAATTTGAAGACATGACTCTTTTGGCATATGTGCACATGACCTGAAGAGCTAATATATCCTTGTACCTAGCAGAAGTTATGGATTGTTAATGGATTCTATGGTTTTGCCCTGATTCGTTAGCATCCAGTGATCCACCTACAAATCATCACCTGCCCAGGCCTGCAAGAAGATACACATACATTTTTAGGAGAGGAAGCCTGTATTTGCCAAAGCTTTTTACAAATGCTATCATTATTTTCTAAGACATGGGATTTGAGGCATAACAGTTCAAAATTGCTATGTCAGAGTAACAGAAAACTTATACAGCATTCATAACCAAATGCTTTTTATGGTGGAGGCAGGGGTTCAGGGCAGTTAGGTGAGGTAAGAGACTATTAATCTCAAAGTAAATATTATACTACAAAACTGCAAAAATAATTGCATAGCAAGTATTAACAGAAACTGTAGCTAAAAATAAAAGCACTAGGATTAGACCTTAGTGCCTCCCAGCATATGTGAATCGCCTCCTACATTGTTTTTCATTTTGCCAAAGTTAATATTTGTTGAGCACTTCCTGTGTCAGGCATTGTACTAAATACTTTATATGCTTTAGCACTTCGAATTCTTCCTACAATTTTACAGGGTCAGTAACTTCATTTTCTCCATTGTCCAGATTAACATAAAGAAGTTAAATAACTTGATAAAAGTCACACAGTAAAGGAGGAGAGCCAGACCCAAATGAGCCTACATTCCACATTTTAACCACCATGTTATATAGCCTATCATTTGGCCATTGAGAAGTGAAAAATGAGGACCTTTCAAAAGTTGGAATTTTTACTCCTACACTTGCCTTCTCTTTATCATTTTCTTTATTACTATTATTGTGCACATTTGGTGAATTGAAAATGTTGAACTAAGAATTTCCTGCTGCAGCAATGACTATTTGCCATGGTCTTACCTGGGACACACCTTGTAACTCAAATAGCCCCTTGTTAGCATGTGATAAATGGAAAATCTCTATTTCCTTTCCTCTTACTAAGCTTTTACTGGGGGTAGGGGAAGATGCGGGGAGAATTTACAAATATTTCATACCTGGGCAGAGGCTTTGGAATGGAGGAATGTTAAGATGGTGGTTGCTAAAGAAACTGAAATCTAGAAAGATGGAAGAGATGGAAAAAGACTGATTTTTCACACATACAAAAATGAATTCCCTCATTTTCTGGAGACATTCAGAAAAATGTAATATTTGCCTCCATACCATGTTAGATCTTTGCAGTCAACCAATTTTGACCTAATTTCATATCATTTGACTTATTTAGGACTTACTTATATCATTTCTATCTTCAAAATTGTTAGAGACAACATACAAAGTAAAACATAAACAGCAAAAATGTCATTAGGGATAAAACAATAGAAGAGGAAATTATTAATTCTGACAATTGACTATGCATTTGACACTAAACCTGTCAAAAGTTTAGCCTAAAAATAGAAGATATGCTAAACATCTATATTTAACAACTCAGATACAATTTTAAGTTCAAATAAAATAATTCATGAATTGTTCACTGATCTGCCATGAAATAATTTGGTTTGACATTGACTTAAACTTTAACATACATCTTTAAGTAATCTTTTTTTTTAGAATTTAACAAGACTTGAGAAGTGATGTTGACAGCCAGACTTCAAGTACAAAAAATACCAAAGTCTGTGCTCAGAACTAGACCCAGAGCGGGCTGATCAGCAAGACCTGGATTCGGACTGATGTTCTGACACACAGTAGCCGCACAATCTTAGGGAAGTTATAAAATCATCACGAACTTCAGGTTATTCATCCATAAAGTGAATTTAATAAAAATATCAACCTCACAATTTTTTAGTATTGTTGAAAGTATGGCGTGTGAAAAAGTAAGTAAAATGTTTAGCACAGTTTCTAGCATATAATAAGCTCTAAATAAGTATTAGCTCTTACTATTATCAGTTGGAAAACTTGAGGAGGAAATAGTCTCTAAGAGACCACAGGAAGAAAATTGTTGAATTGATGAAGACTAATATAATATAACATAACAACATGATATATATACATATATATCTATATATTTTCAACATATAAAATAAAATAAGTAAAGTAAAAATAATACCATGGAAGGCAGGTACAATGTGAGCTAATTAGCTCTGGTTCAGTTATACAGAGGTGCAGGTAGAAAACCAGCCAGATTTTATATTTACGTTTTTATGTGTTGCAAGTTTAAAACTTTATTTTAAAATAAAATAAAAATGAGTTCAAAGTAATGTCCTAACTTGGCACACATATTATGGGCTGGTTGTCAATTTTAAGATAGGTTTAGTTTTATGAGGTAAAGTTGAATTTAATGAACATGTTTAAACTAGGCTTATTCAATTTAGTTTTACTTCAGAAAACATGTTGGTAGTAGTACTTACCCAGTCTGCTTTTTTCAACACTGAGTTTTATAACACATGTGCACAATATTTTAAAGACTTGCAGAAATGCTGAATCATACTTAAGGCTGGTCTGTATACTTGAAGCTGTGAATGTATCATGAAATTTCTATGTGTTAGAATATATGTGTGTTTTTAATATTCCATTTACTTTACAAGTGAATTTGAAAAGATTCACAATAAAAAGACTCAAATATAACAGGAATGTTACACACACACACACACGCACACACACACACACACACCCCACACACAACACCACACCACACCAGGATCTCTGAAATAAGAGTTCAGGAACCTAAAGAAAGGAGGATGAGGTGAAACCCAGCGATGAGGACCAAAATGCAGTCTAACATTTTTGTGGCTAAGAGCATGAAATTAAACTAGGAGTAGTTCAATTATAAAAGTAAACATGGTGAATTCCATGAATAATCTTACCGGGTAAAGACAAATTTCTCCCTAAGTTACATGAGGAAAAAAACACATCACCATGATTCCTCTGTAAAGAACTTTGAACACCTATGGATAATGACTTCTTCAATAATGAGTTTTGTTTTGTTTTGTTTTTAATGTAGAATATTTTAAGTATTATTTTGTGCGCAATTCAAATTAGATTAGAAACCACTTTAATCCCATGTGTAATATTTACTAAACTCATTACATTCAGCTCTTATCAATTTGCTAGTACTTGTAGATATTACTAAGTTATTATTTTCCTGCAAATTCTGGTATATGCAAGTTATTACTGAAACTCTCCTGCACCTGCAACCACCATCATTCTCTACCCAATATTAGGATATTTTTCATATTCAACAGTTTTAATATTTTATAATTATTCACAAGAAACAATAAGTTTGACTTCAGATTTACAAAAAAGCATTTTTCAAATTGCTGAACTCTGCTTAAATAACATACATAAATCTATGCTTTTGCATAAATGGCTAAGTATTTTGTGCTTTTGATCAGTTAAGCAAAAAAGGGAAGCAGCTGATATTGATCTAGAACCAAACAGAAAAGCTTGGGAGTTATCTGAAGCAACTCAAAATGCCTTTGGGAACTTTTTTCCTTTTCTTTTCTTTCTTTTTTTTTTTTAAATTTAAACATTGTTTTAATCAAGTTATGTAGTTGTTTGAGGGAAAGTTATTTTTTAAAGTGTCTTCCCATCTCATTTCCTCATCTGGCACCTCTGCCCCACAGACATTCCTTCTTTAAGAGCTGCTGATGCCCAGATTGTGTCTACAAAGGAAACAATGTTTTCCTCCTTAACAAAATCCCAGAGAAAATGTCTCAAGTTACCCACTCTGCTGTTCAAGCTTATAGTTACCTTTCCATGCACTGTAAAAGCTGGCTCATGTTCTGAGCTCATTTCTCACAACTCTGAGCAGGAAAAAAAAAAAAAAAATTGATCAGTGTTTCCCAATATAAAACAAATGTTTTAAATTATAGTTGTTTTCAATATAAAACTAAATTTCATTATATTATGAAGAATATAATTATATCCTATTCAGTAAGTCACATAGGCTACTGGTGTATTCAAATCTGAAAGGCGATTCTAAAACTTTAAAAAATAACAGCCATGTAAAATAATGATAGGGCTTTCCAGTACCTCTTGACTTATAGACCTTGTTTGACTTTCTCATATTTAACAACAAAAAACACAAAGCAAAGCAACAACTAATATTCTTTAGTTATTAATTTTTAGTATTAAGTTCAACCTCTCTGAACAGAATAAAATTTTCTTATATCTTCTATTATTAATCATGATATTCAAATTTTCTTTCTTATAAAGCTTCTCCGGTTAAATAAATCTTGATATACTATTTTCTACATTGATATTATATCTTATGTTATAGATAAGAAAGTACAACTTAATTCCAGAGATAGCATCTTTAAAATCTTTTACATGAAATCACAGTGACCAGAAATAAAAATAAAATCAAGAGGTTTGATTTAGACCTGCTGTCTGTATTTTTTTATGTTATGTTTACAAACCAATGGTTACATACACAAATATAATTCAGTTTTAATTATATTTTAAACATCAGCTATAATATAGATATAATTGAGATAATAAAAATTGTTGATAGGTAATTTTTGTTTTTTAGATACCAAGTCTTAAAAAAAAAAAACTGATTAGTTCTCATCTAGGATTAAAGGCTGTGCTTTTGCTCCTATCTGTCCTAGTGGGTTATCTGCTGCATATCACCTAATGTCTTAATCTTCCTTTTCTCCTGTGTAAAAACGAGATTATGAGATTATGTCTGTGAAAATTGTACTTCTTCAATTAGCAAGGAAGATTTGAAGACCTATAGATTATAAATTATCTTAAAAGAATCATATATAAAAAAGTGAGGCAATTTGAAGCCCATCTCTCTCTATATTACCAGAGGGTGAACTGACTTTGTTATGACTTCCTTGCTGGAAACCCTTTAGAGATGTTCCTTTGCCTTCTAAACATGACAAAAAGTCTTTAGCAAAGTCATTCCTGAGCTGCCTCTGGTTTGGCTCTCATACTCATCTCTCATCCCTTCCATAACAAACACCAAAACCCTCCTACAATACACAAACACATGCACACACAGTCACAAGCATATTAATTTTATTGCAGTTTTGCTCTGTGTGTTCCCTTCTGCTTCCGGGCCCTGGTGTAGCTGTACCTCTCTGGTATCCCTCTCTTCCTCCTCGTCCTTCAGGTCTGGCTGAGCGCTCATCTCCTTCTGCAGGAAGCCCTCTTATGCTTCCTCCTGAGTGAAGTGCCCTTCTAGTGAGCCCCAAATATTCTTATTTTCTAGCTTATCCAACCTTGTTCAATATACCTCATACTGGCAATACAACTGTTCACCATTGTGTTCATATATACATTGTAGCACAGTAAGCATTCAATAAATAATTTTCACAAGAAAGAAAGTGTTGGAGGGAAGCAAAGGAGAGGCCAAAATGGAATCTTTTTTATTGCGATTTCTTGACACAGGTGATGAGTGTCAAGTGAGACAAGAAATCACAATAAAACTTAAGAGTGGGGAGAATGTCTTAAACTATGCCTATAATTCAAAGTTATACATTTTAGAAAGAAGAAGGCTGAGAGATGACATTGGCAGTTGTCAGAGGTTTGAAAATTTCTTTTAAATATCATGGATAACCATGTTCCAGTTCTAAAAAGATGACGATTTGTGCATGGAGAACTTAGATTAGTTATTATCAGCTATTTTTTGACATTAAGGTAGTTTAATTTTTTTCAATTAATTTTTTTTTCTTATGGTGACATTGGCCAATGAAATCCATGTTTCAGGTGTACTATTCAAGAGTAAGGCATATATATACATATACATATATATACATACATACATACATATATATATATGTATATGTATATATATATATGTATTTTATTGTGTGTTCACCTCCCATAGTTAGATTTCTTTCCATCACCACACATTTGATCCCTTTTATTCCATCTACCTTCTCCCTCCCCTCTCCTCCCTCCCCTCTGGTAACCACTTGTCTATTGTCCATGTCCATGAGTTTCTGTGTTTTCTGTTTGTTCGTTGCTTTTAGGTTTATACCCACATACAAGTAATATCATGTGGTTTTGAACTTTTTCTGTCTGGCTTATTTCGCTTAGCATGATTACCTCAAGGTCTGTCTATTTTTTTGCAAATGACAATGTTTCATCTCTTCTTATGGCTGAGTAATATTCTATCATATATATATGATAGAATATTATATATATATATATATATATATATATAAATACACCACAACTTCTTTATCCAATCATCTATTGTAGGACATTTAGGGTGCTTCCATGTCCTGGCCGCTGTGAATAATGCTGCTATGAACATCGGTGTGTAAATATCTTTTTGGATATGAGTTTTCAAATCTTTGGGATAAATACCCAGTAGAAGGATTGCTGGATCATATGGTAGATTAATTCTTAGTTCTTTGAGGAACCGCCATACTGTTTCCGACTGTGGCTGTACCAATATGCAGTCCCACCAGCAGCATTCATACGTTTATTGGACATTTGTAGGTCTTCTTCACAGAAGTGTCTGTTCATGTCCCTTGCCAATTTTTTAAGTTTTAAAAGGTACCAATTCAATTTATGAAATTTCATATAAAAGAAGTTAGGTGGCTTCTTGGAAGCCTTAGGGATTTTCTTGTAAAAAGCACAAAATAATTCAACTAATTCAAGTAAATATAAATTATCAAAAAAGAAGGCGGCGAAGGAGGAGGAGGACGACGAAGAAGTAGAAGAGGAGGAGGAGGGGGAGGAGGAGGAGGAAGGAAGAAAGAGGAAAGAAGAAGGAAAAAGGAAGCAGGAAGAAGAAGAAAGTGATATTGGCATTCCACATGCCTAGCACTGGACTATACTCTATTCAACCTTAAACTCAAGCAGTCACTATCATCTGAGAGACTTGGCCTCTCATTACTGAAATTTCAAATTTGAGGAAGAAAAAAATCTGAACCATCCAATAAGCAATGCACCTTGTTCCAGTCCAGTCAATTAAGAGTGGAAAGTAGATGAGGGTTGGTGATGTTAGAGTAATTGAGGAACATAAGGCTTCCCTGTCCAGTACAGATTATCTTGGGAGAATTTATAGATAAGCTGACCATGATTGGCCTCTTTCAAAAGAAGCTGACAAATAATAGGAAGCACTGTTTTAAAGAATCTACAGGCTCTTTTACTAATGATTTTGGAAAATGAGATTTTTGTTTCTTTTCAAGTGATATACAAAAAACAGCTTATTTCTTTTAATTAAATTATTTACCCAATTTTTTCCCCACCTCTCACCTTCTTTCTCATGATTCTATACTTACGACAAATTTAATTTTTATTTTCTCATGGTTCCTTGGCTTTAAAACAAGATTTAAATATAATGCAATAGTATAAAGTTAAAAGTGCTCTGATTCAATGTAATTGAATATCACCACGCAAATTCAGTTTACATAAATGTACTTGAAACTTTCATATATTTTTGTAAATCAAACTTATATAAGAGTGTCATTTTGAGAAATATAACTGCTTGATTTCTTATGGCTCCAGATTGTAACATACTTTATGAATCAAATATTTTTTAATATGCAGCTAATGAAATTATCTCTAAAATAGTTTTATAACATAGTTAAAATGAAATTATTTCCTCAAAACTAATTTATTTATTCAACTCTCCTGGAGAGACTGCTTTTTCTCACAGAGATCCAGGTAATTCATCTCCATTGTCATTTTTTCCCTAGAGAATCAAAGTTATTTTAACTATTTCTTAGTTGAAATTAAATGTTAGATTTTTTTCTCCTTTTGATACTGTTTTAGTTATGCCTCTTTTAGTTACAAGTAACAGAAAACACAATCTAAATGAGCATAATTCAGAATTTAATGTATTAGTTCACATACTTGGGAAATCATCCTACGTCTGGCTTAAGGTCGGAGTCTAAACTGAACTCAGAAGTCACAAGGATACAATTTCTTTCTTATCACTTTCTCAAATAAGCTCTCATTTCATGTTCGGGATGATGGCAGTTACATATCATATTTTCTTAGAGCTACACACCATTCTTACATCCACTTTCTGATAGCACCAATGTCCCAGAATTGAGTCTTATCAATTTTACTTTGTTTAAAATGGATCTTATACTCAGTTCTGAATCAATCACTATGTCCAGGGAATTGCTGATTTCTCTTGGATATAATTTATGATTTCCATTCTTGAAAGTGCTCTGCCACATACATGGCCAGAGAAAGCAAATTTAGGGCTGCATCTAGAAAAAAAAAAAAAATGAGTGGTCTATTACAAGTATTAACTAAAGATATAATCATTTAGCAATGATATTTACTTAGCCCCATCTTATTCAGACCCAATTTAAGCATTTCCCATGAAACTACAAGGCAGATATTATTATCTCCATGTTATATTAGTGATGAAATGGACACATGGAAAAGTTAATTATCCAGTCCAAGTTCTTACAGTTTATAAGTGAAATTTGCTGGTCTTGGAGCCTTAACTCCACAATTCCCTAATTAAATCACTTATCCTCTAAGAACTATGATATTCTCTTTTCTAAAAAGAGGAAGTTGGGCCTAATGACTCTAATTTGCTTTCCATCTTGAAAATTTGATGATTCAATTATTATAAATTATTAACAGTTGTTCTTACCAAGAAAATGGCTTTGAATTTTGACCATACTTTTCAGACCTACTGCCAAACTGTAATCCAGGCCAGCATCTTTGATCCTAATCTTTGCAGCATCTTATTTGATGGTGTTGCCTCTAGTTCTTATCCTCCAACTCATCCTCATCATGGTTATGTGATATTCTTCAATAATAATAAATTTAATTATATATATTTATAT
>NW_006494613.1:6946657-6952685 GCF_000325575.1 Pteropus alecto | reverse complement strand
TATTTGCCTCTTGCTTCTCGCCGTTGATTATTGGATTAAGTTCAGGCTCCTTAACTAAATATACAAATCCTTTAATCTGATCACACCTGGCAATTCAAGGCCATATCATTTTTTTTCTCTCTAGACTCTCACTCACATTTAAGTTTTTACCATTTTCTAAACTCTCCATGTTCTTTAAAGCTTCCATTCTCCTTGAGGTCTCCTTTCTGGCCAACTGCTTCTGGTCTTTTAAAGGACAGGTGAAAAATAAAATATTTCTATGCAGACTTTCCTGTCTCCCACAGTAAATGCTATTTCCATGTCAAGTGATCCTGTGTACACTATTAGCATTTAAATGGAGAAATATGAAGACCTTTGGCAAACAGATCTGCATTAGAAAACTTTCTGCGAGTTATTGTGAAAAAATTTGGGTAAAAAAAGCATGTTTTGAGTGTTTTCATTTTGCTCATCTCTAACTTCAGCATAATTGATAATCTCTGGCATTTATATCTTAATCAGATTACAGCGTCATATGTGGAAGCCAATCACTTACTGGTACAAGCATGAAGATGTTAGTAAATTAATCTCTTCATATTTCGAGATCGAGTCCAACTTTTTCATTGGACAGAAACGTGATTTTAGAAAACTAACTAAATATATTTTTAAATGTTTTAATTTTTAACAAGAACTCTAAGTGTTGGAGGACATTGAAGGGATGGCACAATTGAGTTTTATATATTACTTTTCCATGTGACATTTCTAAAATTATATTTGATAACCTGAAGGCTATAGAATGAATATAGAATCAGAGTAAGACTAGTTGGATGTGTGATGTAACTGGTTAATGTAATAGAACTACTTAGTAAAATGTTTTATGTTGTCTGGTTAGGGCAGGGCTAGGTCGGATTCATAGCTTTACCTATAATTCATAGAATGTAGGGCCAGAGCAAGTTAATGATTGATCAAAGGTGCTTCTTTACTGGGTGGAGTAACTAGGCAAAGGCGGAAGGAAGTAACATCTGCCCAAAAACTTAAAAAAATATAGAGAAATGAGGTAAAAGTCTGACTTACAAGTATTAAAAAGGACATTGACTCTTTGACTTACAAAACAGCTACTTCTCAGCAATACACTTCAACACAGATTACAAAGTCTACAGCTATGGGGATACAACAATATGGACTATATTAAGGGGAAAAAACTTTGTTATATTATGATGGATTTGGGGAAATATAAAGCAGAGAAATTTAAGATACTAAAAGTATATTGTTATCACAATGATATTAAGAAGCAGACAGGACCTTGAGACAAAGTATGAAGAGTATATGAATTGAAGGCAGTTTTTCAGGGCCATGTTTATGAATGTTTTACAAAACACTGGCTCCTGATAAGATGGTAATGGTCTGTAATGGCCAGAAGTCATTAATGTAAGAAGTACTTACTTTTCCATGATCTAGACTCGTCTGTAATCATATGAATCTAGATTTTAATTTTCATTTTAATTGAAAGTTCTTTCAGTGCATAAAGGAGTTCAAACACATGATAATAGAAGGAAACTAGACTTTGGGTGGGGAGTATACTGTAGAGTACATAAATGTTGAATTATAATCTTGTACATCTGAAAATTATATAATGTCATTAACTGATGTTACTCCAATAAATTTGTTTTAAAAATAAAGTCATTTCATTAAGTAGAGTCAAAAATTCCATCTTCCTTTCAGGCAACAGATTAATAGCTCATTCACCTGTTGAATCTGTGGGTCATTGCTGTGGAAATCTTGACTTTTAGATTACATCAAAGCTTACTGAGTATTAAAAACAGAATTATATATTTCTTCATGAAAATAGTACTCTACATTCTCATCAGAACTTTTTTTCCATTGGAGTTTTGTTCTCTAAATGCATTTTTTAATGACTAAAACAGAGTAGCGTAAAATATGTTTTCATGAAGAATTTTTGTGGGGTAAAACATTAATTTTCATAAGTTCTTTAAGTGTAAAATTTCTTATTGACTCATACTGATTGTGTGTTTATGTGCATGCTTAGCATTTCACTTCATTTTAAATATGTAAAGAAGGAAATTCATACTGTAAATATTTCTGAAAGAAATTTTATTAATCAATTTATTATATAACTTATTGATTAATTAATTTAATTTTATAAATTTATTAATTTATTGAATATTTCCAAAAGAAATTTTTATTAATTACTGAAAATATTTAATTTATAAAGAAATTATTTCATATTTTATATATTTAAATGAATGCTATAAAGATAAATATATTAGTATTTAAATAAGTTATTTAGTATTTTATTTAAATGTTCTATCCAGTAAGTAACAGCATTTTGGTACTAACTTTTAGGTATTTATTACCAAAAAGTTAAAATTATCATCTCAGCCATCTTTAGGCTAATTGTCAATCTTTAAATAATATATTTACTCTTGAATGTATGTCCCAGAGAAGAGTCATCTGCCACCATCAGATACAGCTAATGTTTTCATATGCTGTTTGAAAGAAATTACTGTAGCCTAAAAATTCTGTTCAAGGAAGGAACCCATAGGAAAATAAGGAGACAGATGAAATTCCTTGAAAAGACACACGTAGAAAGTCAAAAACCCACAAGAGATTTATAACTAGAATATAAAAGTAATGTCTCCAAGTTAGAAAAAAGAAAAAAAAAAAGGGCAAAAACTACAAGAAAAATATGGGCAAAGTTATAAAAAAGCAATTTGTTGTGAAAGAAACCCAAAAGACTAACAAACATGAAATATGCTCAAACCCATTAAGAATTAGAGACAAGCTAGTTAAAATAACAATAACATATCACTTTACACCCATGAGATTAGCAAGATTTAGAAAACTGGGTAATGCCAAGTGTTGGAAGGAGTAGTGGGAAATAGGAAACTTCCTGGATAGAGTGTAGAATAGCACAGTCATTCTGAAGAACAATGCGTGGCAGTTTTCATCCAATTAAACTCACATACCTACTATATTTCCACAGCCCACCACAAAACATATTCTGGAGAAATCCTCATGCAGGCTGTGACAGAACACATATAGGAATGTTTTTCATGTTATGATTTGTGCTAGGAAGGAGGTAGAGTCAATCTATCACTGAAGGATAGATAAATAAAGGAGGCTACACACTATAAAATACTACACACAGTTAGACGGTGACATACTAAATATTCACACAGCAAAGGGAATAGATCTTTAACACATAATGCTGAGTTAAAAGCATGAGAAAAATTCTATAGCAAATATCATTTCTGATTATTACACATAATATGTTAACATTTTATGAGAACACATTAAAATAAAAGAATACCCATCAAACACATTAGAATGACTGCCTAAGTGAGGGGAGGCATATGACAAAGAGAACCAAAGAATGGATATAAATAAATAAACAAATAAATAGAAAGGATTAAAAATAAATAAACTAATAATCCAAATAAAAGATGGGCTTCACATTACCCATGATATATTATATCAGTATATATGAAGTATGATTGATCCAACTCTCTGCACCTGTGGTCCAAAAAAAAAAACAAAACGAAACACAAAAACACAAAAAATTGAACTGTTACATACACTGAGGTGCAAATATAAAGGAACCACATATTTTAGGATTCACCAGTTCCATTAATATTCAAATCATTTACCATAAACATTTCTATCTTTGAGTTAATTTGAATTCCTTGAAACAATAAGTCTGCTCACATCTAAATGGAGATTTCCAGACAAAACTCCTGTTAAGATACACTTGGGAATACTAACCCAACTTCAATATCCCTTTCAGTGAGACTTCTCAAATTTCAAGGAATCCATGACCCGCTTGACTACATAAAGAAGCCAGTCTACTGAAGCTGGCCATTTATAATTTTGAGTTATCTGTTTAAATGGAAAGGGAAGTTCTCTTTGATTTCTAATAGAGATAAACTCTTTCTTGGGAATAGTGTTGCTTGTGGTTAGAAAGTCTTAATGATTCAGGGCTGTTGCCTTTTGTTGTGCCAATTCAGGCGCTTTATGCGTCCAGACAAAATCTCTCTCAGCAAGACTGCTTTGATATAAACCATTGATATTTAAATAGCAAAATGTAACTCTTGGCCTGGCAATAACCCTCTATGTGGGAGGCTTGGATGAGATTTCCAGAGCTGCTTTCTTGTCCTTGGAGCTGCAGCATCTGGAAATGATACTTACGGTCATGGCAATACTTCAGTCTGTCAGAGTATATTTTATCCAAATTTTTCAGTGTGCTTTGCAATTTATTAATCCTTGCAACACCTCTAGGAGGTAGGCAGGTTTTTTTTTCCCCTTGAGGAACTGAGTCAATAGACAGTGGAAATGGGAACTGCACAAGGCCAGGCAGCTGGATGAGAGGGTGGAAGGAAGTCCTTTGCACTTAGGAGAACAGCCAATCCTATGAAATGGTGAACTCATTTGATGCTTACATTAAACAAGTCTTAAAGGAAACTTTATAGCTTGTGAATAAAGAACAAGTTTTCAAAAAACAAAATTAATGAAAGCTTAAGGGACTAAAAAATAAAATGTGCTTTTTAAATATTCTACTGCAAATTTCAAATTGAGTTTAATCAGTGAGACTAGAAGAAAACACCAAAGATGATATACAAAAAGCTTAAAAGTGTGTGAGCCATTGAAGTATCTATGTTTTGGGAGTATAACAGCTCTTTGAAAATATTTCTCCTTTTTTTGGAATAGAGTGAGTTTTTAATGATGATATTTCTTCTTTTTGATTTTTTATGTAAATTTATATAATTTCCCTGATGGTTCATGGGTAGCTTGTCCATGCTTCTCTGATGACTTATGAAAGTGATAATATAAACATCAGAGAATGGCTTTTTTATTAATTGCTAACCTTTGTGAATTTGTATTTGTTTCAGATTCATTTTATATTTTATTAGATTCTATCAAAATTTTTTAGATCACATTTGTAAAATGCAGGAATGTATAAAGGTAGTCTCTAAGGTAGGTCATTCCAGGTCATTCATTCCACATTGCACATTTATTCCACAAATAAATATTTACCAGATCTACTATTATTTCAACCACTGTCCAAAAACTGGAGATACGAACAATGAACAAGAAACAATCTTATTAATAAAGAAAGGTGGGGGGGAAGATTTTGTTGTTGTTGTTATTGGGAACTCAGGCAAAAGAAAAAATTAAAAAACAAATATTTACAGTAAAAGAGCATGAATAATGCAGGACTCTATTAAGAGAACAACTTGCCTCAAACTTAAGGAATCATGGATGGGTTCATGAAAGAAATAAGTGATATCTAAATTGAAACCTAAAGGTAAATAGAGCCAGGCAAAATAAGGGAAATTGAAGGATGAAATATTACTGAAAATAGGAACAGCATTTGTAAAGTTCCATAGATATTATATAGCCAACTTGACCAGGGAACTGAAAGGAATAATGTAGAAACACTGCCTAAGCTACTTTCTCACAGTGTGATCTTGGACAAATTTTTCAGCTTCAATATGCCTTAGTTTCCCAAATAGTAAATAGCATCTGTAATAGCATCTCCTATAGGGTTGTTATGAGGATTAAATGAGTTTAATAAGTTGGTAATTCTTTAAAAAATATGTGGTATACATAAACATTATAAAAGTGTTTGTTATTGTTTTATTTGTTTATCACAGTAGTGCTTAAAAGAAATATGTGGTATACGTAAGCACTATAAAAGTATTTGATATTGTTTTATTTAAACCATAATTGCCTTTAATGATAGAACTAAAAAAGTTAAAGGTGACAGTGACAAGTAATAAATCCAAGGCCATTTGAAAGATTTTGAATATTTCCTCACAAGGACAATGAAAACCCACTGAGGATTTTTTTTATTTTTTTAACTTTTTTTTTCATTGTGGTAAATACACAGAACATAAATTTAATATCTAAACCATTTTTTTAAGTACACAGTTCAATGGCATTAAGTACATTCACATTGTTGTGCAACCATCACAACCATCCATCTCCAAAACTCTTTTCTTGCAAAACAGAAATTCTATATCCATTGAACAAT
>NW_006494613.1:6885280-6946622 GCF_000325575.1 Pteropus alecto | reverse complement strand
TTCTATTTTCTGTTACTATGAGTTCGACTACCTCATATAAGCGGAATCATATACTATTTGCTTATTTCCCTGAGCATAACATCAAGTTTCATTCATGTAGTGCCACCCATTGAGGTTTTAAACAGTACTTTTAAATATTATTTTGTCTTTAAAGAGAAAGCAGTTAGATGATTTCTTAAGAATGCAGAATGTCTTAGTTCACTTAGGCTGCTATAACAAAAATACCATAGACTGGGTGGCTTAAATTATAAACCTTTATTTCTTACAGTTCTGGAAGCTAAGATCAGAGTGTCAGTGAGAGTGTCAGTGTGGTTAGGATTTGAATGAAGTCCCACTTTCTGACTTGCAAATGACACACACCTTCTTGATATGTCCTCAGATGGCAGAGAAAGAGGCCGTTTTGATATCTTATCCTCATTTTACAAGAGAACTACTACTACTACTATCATGGGAACTTCTCCCTTATGACTTCATCTAAATCTAATTATCTCCCAAAGGTTCTACCTCACAATACCATCACATTGGAAATCAGGGCTTCAGCTTACGAATTTGGGGGTGGGGCATGAACCTTTAGTCCATAACACAGGATTATGATGATAATGTCCTGAGGTAAGATATTGAGATTGGGGATTGAGAGCATAAATAAAAGATACATTTAGTAGATAACAAACAGGAATTCATAATTTACTGGATCTGGGAAATGATGCACAAAGAAAGGAATCAATGATGTCTGAAAGGCGAGAGAAAAACTAATTGATTGAGAGATAGTTATGTGTTCAGTTTTGGACATGTTTAACTCAAGATGCCTTCTACATTGTTGAAGTAGAACTGTCCATAAGACAGTTGGATAAATCTATTTAGATTTTCAGAAACTGACCTGGGTTTAATCTTTAGGGCAAAATTTTGAGAGTAACTAAAACCATGGGATTGTATGAGATTGTTCAAGGACTATATGTAGTGAGAGAGGAAAGCTGAGGTGAGAACATTGGAGAGCGCCAATGTTTACAAGATGAGCCAAGAAAGGGGAATGCTAAAGCTGTAACCAGAGACGAAAAGACAGATGCATGACATGGAAAGAGAATTTTTCAAGGAAGGAGGAGTCAGCATCATTAAATACTTACATGAAAATAAATTAAATAAGAATTGAAACATCTACTGAATTAAGCATTATACAAGTAATTGGTTATATTGGGTGCAGAAGTGACAGCAAAATTAGATTGTAGATCACTCAAATATTTTATTATTTTTATATTCAATTTGAAATAAAGGTCTTGATATATATTTTTAAAGTTGACCTTGGGTTTTTAAAATATACACCAAGAATTTGCTTGTTATATTACTCATTCACTCATTCTCACATTCAGTGTGTGTTTTCTTTTGTTTCTCAATCTACCAAGCTCTTTCCTATGTCAGGATGTTTATACCTTTGCTGTCTGATCTTCCTGGAGATACGCAAGACAGCAAACACTTAAGAGGTTGTTTTATCACTTAAGAGAATTAATAATGGTGGGTGACATAGAGTCTATGTTTGTTTAATTGCGAAGATAATGCAAAAGAAAGAAAGCTAAAAAATTCCTCAAATATGTATGTGACTAGATCTCTGCTCTATAGGAGTTACAATGGAGGACAGATTTATTAGTGATATTATTGTCTTTTTTATAGTACATGTTGGCCATTAAATTAAAATAGTAAATAATATGCTTTTTGAAGAGTGTAATCTTTTTCTCATTAATATTTTAAAATTTGGGGGAAAACATACACTTTATTAGTGAATGCATTGTCCTTAAGTTCTTTCGGTCAAGAGTAATAATATAAATTGACTTTTCTCAATGATTTTCATATTTGCATAGAGTGCCAAACCTTTTACATAATATAACAGAATAACCTTTTTAAATATTAGGTTGTTTTATTATTAATGAGTATAATGTTATTACAACATTAACATTAATGTTAATGCTACAATAATATATGACTATTATGTGTGTTACTAATACAATTTTTTAAATGCCAAGGCTTTACTAAAAATAGGCTATATTTTCTTTTAATAAAGAAAATATATCCACACCATGTTCCCTCTGTGGATTTGCAAAGTACTCTTCCAGACAAAATTATGACATTTAGTTTCTCCCATTTAAACTTGGTTTAGCTATCACAGACTACATACAGCACAGATATGGTGTGAGATGGTCTGTCAAATGTTTGTCCTGATGTTAAACGGGCCGATCATACATTTATCCTCTGTGGCCATACAGATAATGCAAGAACGGGACAAATATCCAATGCAAAATATTTCCTACAGGATCCACAGTTTGCTCAGAGTTTGTTCACATTTAAGAGAAAACATCTATATAGAATATTTAGCACAGGATCTGTTTTATGTAGCAAAGGCATGATTTAACAACAACAAAGAAAACCCAAAAAACAAAAACAAGCATGTAAAAGTACTTCATAAAATACAAAGCATTATCATTTTCCTTAAAGTTCAGATTTACCTTTAAATAGAACAAATGTTTTGAAACTGTTTTTGAAGTAATTCTTTAGAGATATATTTCCCTCTTGTTTCACATGTTTGAAAATATGATGAACATAGTTGTTTGGTTATCTCATGGTTAATGGACTTTGCATGCTATATTATATTACTTACAATTCCCTGACCAAGCATTGCACATCCAAAACTTTATGCTCTTGCTCATGTTGTTCTTTCCAAAAAAGTATTTGCTCACTTCTACTCTAAAATTTCAACTTAATTGGCACATCTTTGTGACACTGTTCAGGTTGTGTTTTCTTTTTACAATATAGAACATTTAATTTTTCTTTTTTAATGCCTTTTACTCCACTATCTAGTTCATCTAGACTTCTAAGAATTAGCAAAATTAAGGTACCAGGAAGTATATAACTACTTTTAAGTCCTTAGAGTCGTCTAATGTCACTTTTTGTTTTCTATCAATAGTTATCAAGAACAAATACCTCTTTTTTATAAACACATTTTTACATAATAAAATATGTCAAGGACAGTCTTTAAACTTAGAACCATGTCTTATGAATTTAACTGACTCTTTTTCTTCTTCCTAAACATGAAAAAAATCACTAACCACCAGACTGCATTGAATTGGAATGATGACTAATCCTTTTCTGTTTCCACTCATTACAATAGTTTTCTCTCCCTTACTTCACCTTGTTTGACCCTTTACATGATTATTTTTCTGCTTTCCTTCATGTAAATGGTTCTGCTTTTTGTTTTCCTATAGTTATAGCATTGGCAGTTCTCCTTATTTTTTTTTAAATCTCTCTCCATTGATATTTGTGTTCACTCTTTACTTCCATTTTGTTCCATCCCTACAATCAGAATAACCACTCAAATTTAATCAAAAGTTCTTAGAGTCGAAAGAAATATAGAAAACTGCATCAGTCGCCCTCATTTTATGTACTAAAAGAAAAATACAAAATCTCTTTTTTTTGACACAAGTTTATGTACATAAAACAAGTAGTAAGTTTTAACTAAAATTTTATAGAGATTGTGACAACAAAGCACTGCAATTAAATCCTCATGCCACAAAGATATGTAATTAAATTACAGTCACATTGTAAAAATATATATCTCATAGAAATGTTATTTTAAATATTTGACATCTCGACAGAAAAGATATAAACAAGAAACAGTAAATAGGTTTTAAAGGTATACAATTCTTGATGCAAATATATATTAAGATTGAGCCACCAAGGCAGAGATAAATCATGATGAACACACTGACGAAGGTGAGATAATATATTTATCTGCTTGAGAGATAATTTGCAAAATTGCACTTTAAGCTTGGTCAACATTATTAAGGAATAGGAGACAATTTCCCCAGACATCACAGCAGACATGTTGGTTTAAAATTACAACTGGTTTTGAGTGGCTATTTTCACCATTTCTGTCCTTAGAACTGTCTTGCAACTTCTATTCAGTAAAATTGTTTGAAAATAATAAAGTGTAAATTCTCGGTATTTGGGGATGTTTAACTATGTCAGTGTTTTAAACCAAATAAATGAGAATGACAACCTGAATTTGTGCCTGAATTTCTTACAAGCCACTCAAGGAATTCTTCATTTGTTTATTCCTATTCTTCTTAATTATTATAACATCTCTGTGAGAAAGTAGGTATATCTTTACTAGTTTATCATATAGAAATATGGAAAAGTAGCATTGTTTAAGTAAACTTCATCAAGAGCCATAAGACACCAAAGTATATTTTAAAAATATCATGGTATACTCTAATTAATTCAAACTCAGACAGAGAAGAGCACTATCTGAAGCACTGAAATGTCAGAAATAGACTAAAATATTTCTTAGATCTGGGTTTCACATATTTGTATATTCAGCATGCTTAACACGAGAAGAGTTAACCTGGAGACACTAATAAATTGTCACAAGTGCTGTCAGTGCCCCAGAGATGTTACATTTAAAACTATAGAGACAAGTTTAAAAGTAAGTTGTTGATTAGTGGCAAATCTCAAACACTTCTCCTATGAGGCTGAGCCTTATTCATTTGTGTTGTCAATGATTTCCTTCCTACTCCATTTGCTCTTAAAAATCCATATAACTAAAAATTTAATAACTATTATAATCACTTTAACTCATTAGCGAGTCTGAGGAAGAACTCTGTTTGATCTCTATGCAGTTAAAATTCTTTATTTCCAACTATTCACTCTTTTGTCTATGCTCTTTAGTGTGTGTGTGTGTGCGTGTGTGTGTGTGTGTGTGTGTGTGTGTGTGTATGTTGAATCTATCTTCCAAGAATGGCTTTCCTCTCACGCCGTCCATTGATTCCCTTTTCTCCAACTGGGTAAAATCTTCATTCTTCTAGCACTAACTAGATGCCATCTTTTCTGAGAAAACTTCACCATTTCTTTTGGAAAGGTTTAGTAACCTTTTCCTAAGTGTATTCTTACCTCACTGTTTATGCTTATTAATTTAGCTTGAACTGTTGTTATTTGCATGTATACATGTTGATTTGTATGTGAATATAGTACAAATGCAGTAGATACATACATATTGTACACATACATATGTAGGTTTGTATACATATTTAGAAATTCCTGCATATGGAAGCTATGACTTTCATCTTTAAATCCTTAAATCCACCATGCTTTATTTAATTTCTGTCATAAAGTAGATGTTCAATAAACTTTAACTTACTGAATAAATGAATGTGCAAGTTAATTATTTGATTAATCAATTAACATGCTTAACATTCAAGAGATTAAACAATTATTAATAATGTTCTCTCTGATATTTGGAGTTCACAATAAATAGGAAAGGCACAAATTAATAAATAAACTATAATGGAAAATAATCTGAATTTATTATAAAAGATACATTAGCATCTAAATTGCCTTATAACTTTTTTGAGTAGGCCTTTGTGTTTTCCGAAAAACAAAGGGACAAATTTTAATGCCATAGGGTCAGTCGATCACTCAACAAATGTTAATTGATCATACAAGCAATCTTATGAATTGAATTACTATTTACATTTTGTTGTCAATGCATAATGAAAACTCTATAAACTTGCCCTTGGTTTCAGGGTATAACTTATTGAAAACAGTTTTATTTTAGATGTCTTTATTTCATAATACAGGACCAAATTCATCAATAATCATTTTTACATAACTTTTAAAAAATAAAAACAATTTTTTGAGGTCAAAGTAATTTGACTATTTGCTGAGACAAGAACCAGATCAACTGGGGGATAAAAACTTATTACTCCATAGTCTAATTGTTTACATTTAATACCCTAACACATATAATTCAGATCTACATAAAGAACTTTAAAATAAGAATCTCTTTTAAAAATCATGTCACTTCAGACTCAGAATAAATTCTAAAACCGAGTGGAATCCTTGTTCCAGATAATACAACATTTAGACACCATAACAGAATCTTATAAAAATAAAAAAAACAGTGTGACAAGATATCAGTCACTGGTCCCCTGCTCTTGACATAAGTTCATATCAAGTTCTAATCTGTAATATATAGTTGATTAATGTCACACATTATAGTTGCTCATTCCTCACATCACTCTGCAATGTTGAGACAATTTTAACAGTAATAATAGCAGAACAATAATAAAAACAGCTACAAATAACTGACTACTTACTATGTGCCCAGCACTAAATTTAGAATTTTATGTGCAGTATTTTGTTTATTTTCTCAACAGGCCTGAGAGATGGGTATTAATATTATTTCTATTTTAATGATGGCAGTGCTAATAATGGAGAAGACAAATGACCTGCCAAATATCACATGACTAGTCTATGATAGATCCAGGAAGTTAAATCTAAATCCATCAGACTCATAATCACTACACTGAGTCTTCTACATCTGCAAATAATATTAACAAAACTCTTTTTTTTTAGATCCATCTAGTCCTCTAGCATAGCACTGCATTCTCCTTTAAGTCAAAATCTTCATAACTAGAGATATCAAACTCACTACTAACTCATGATATTGAACCCACTTATTATTAAAGCAGAACAACTGTCCACATCAGAATAAAGATGGTACTCTTTTAATTTTACTGAGTCACATAATTTGTTGTCACTTACTTGGTTGGCAGCCAATTTTCCACATATCTGTAAAGAATAAGATGATCTTTTGTTTTCATCATTTTAGTATATTAATAAAAGAGTAAGTGCAGATTTATAAAGACAGAAGAATATAATTAAATGTGATTACCATTTGAAATTGCAAATAAGTGCATATTGTTCAACAAATGCAGCATTTACATGTCTACACACATGCCAATGTCAAATACAGAAGTACATGAAGAACTTGCCAAATTGGACAACTTTTGAAGGGTGAGAGCCAGATACTTGAGAATCTTCTACGCTCCTTTGTGTATTCATATTTTTTGTGTTCATAGTGGAGACTATATATTAGGATAGAAAGAAAAAGTAATGTTCCAGGCAGAAATTTGAAAATAGTTTATTGTGATCTAATCTTCACACAGCTTCCATCACCTATAAAAAAGATGTTTTGCATGACATCTATGTGTAAAGTGACTTCCTATACTGGGAGTGTGCTGTCCATTGCAAGTCATTTTGTGAATGTGAACAATATGTTTGCTCAGAAGGAGGCCTTTTCACCAGAAAAAAATAATATTGTAAAATATTGATAAACCATAAACAATAAAACATTTGAGGGATGGAAAGACCCATGGAAACTATCTTGTCCACATTTATTTTGTAAATTAAGAATCTGAACTCTAGATTAGGGGAACTGCCCTATCTAGAAAGTATCAGAGCTGGGATTTGAATAACATTTTAACTCTTTGTAGCTATCCCAACGTTCTTTTCTTCCCTTTTTCAAGTTAATATCTATGAAGAAATTTGTATTTCATAATGAACCTAATTAGACCTTTTAGCAGCAATAGGAACAGTTGATTTCTTCTTATCTTTTGAATCTTTCTTTCCCTTGGCTCTTGGCTTATAGGAGTTTACATTCTCCTGGTCTTCTTATGTTTATTGCTAACATTTACATATTTTGTTTTTTGTTTTTTGTTTTGGCTTAATTTATTATTTATTAACTCAAGCAACAAAAGAGCTTATGGTAGGGTGACTTCATGTTATTTTAATTAAGAGTCCTATGATATCATCAAGGTCATAGTTTTATATTTGTAATTTTTCTATTTTGCCATCTTCAGCATTTTGGATTGTTTTTCTTACACTGACTCTGTTTAATAACCCAAGGTAGCTGATACAATTGCAGCCACCACATCCAGGTAATCTAGAGGAATAAAAAGAAAAATTTCTTCCTACGTATGACTTTTCAACAGTAAGGAGAACTTTTCACAATGACATCTCCTTAAGTCTCACTGTTCGGAAGTTCACCCCACACCCACAACTAAACCAATTACTGCCAGGGCCATGAGGCCACATCATTGGCTCAGACCAAATTGATTCACCCTCTGAAGCTACTGCCTCCTTCTCTGAGGGCTACATGTTAAATAAAATCATGATTGGGCTACATGTTAAATAAAATCAGGGCTTTCTTAGCAGAGAAGGCATTGTTAAGGAAGAAGTTTAAACAATTTTTCCTAATATTTCATGTTACAATTATACTTTCATTACCTCTTGATCTCAGTGTCACTGCACTCTGTTATTCTTATGTATCAATATATGCAGATATAATACATAAATGAGGTTAGAATATATTAATTTTCTATTGCTGTACATCAAATTACCACAAATTTAGCTTCCAAAAAAAGCATATATTTATTATCTCACAGTTCCTTTGCCAACCATGAGGACATATTCTTAAGCTTAACTTTTGGACAAATAATTTCTCAAGAGTCAAATGAATTCCAGAAAAAGCATAATACCAATCTGCTCACATAAAGATAGGAAAAGAGAGCAAATATTGAATAATTGTATGTTCTCCTGTTGTAGATATTAAAACTGTTTTTTTCATTTCCTTTAATAAAGGAGCCTTTCTGCAAAATAAAATACTATATTATTGAAACCCATTCAAAAATAATGTAGCTATCAACTAGTGAAGCTTTACTCAAATGTAAATTCTTCTCTTAGGTTATAATTACAGAAATTCTTGCACCAAGATTAGAAGAATGAGACATTTCAGAGAATATAATCATTTATTGTTGAATGTGCAAAAAAGATTTCCTTTGATTTTTTCTTAAGGAAAATTAAAATACATTAATCAAAACATAATACCTTTCATAACTGCTCCCATTAATCAAATTCATCCCAGGAGGTGGGCCTATGTAAAGCAAGGTTAGAGCTGGTTGTTCTTTTGCACGTTAATTTCTAAGGGAAATTTGTAAATACATATTCTTATGCTCAGAATTCACTCATACAATATGTGTGGCATATTAATAATTTATATTTTATATTAATATTTTATTATATGAATCTTTAATGTGGCTTCACATAGTTAATTACCTACTGCAAACCTGTTCTCATAAGTGAAATATAATCTAAATAAAACAAAGAGTGTTAGAAGCTTGTAAACCATCTTGTAATAGATAATCAGATTTCTCCCTTAAGAACCTAGTCTTGTGTATACTCTAACCTTGAGGTCATAGTGCATCTGATATTAAAATAGTATGTATTCTTGTCTTCCTCACTCCCCAGATAGTTAACATCTATTCAATCTGATGCTGTGTCCCATGGAAAAATAAATTCAATAAATTATTTTAAATTACAGAATAATTAATAATATAAAACTAGAAAATAATGAAAGCATGGTAAGGCAAGCAGTTTTTTAATAAAAATAGCACTAAATTTTCATCCCAGCTAAGTAAAATAAGATGATTTACTCAGTTCTTGTTCTCAAAAAGAAGAATTAACCAACATTTAATGAGTTGTGTTCTACATATTTTAAAGTATTCTTAGCAGATATAAAGTTTTGCATTCTTTTTTACATGATTGCATACTATACCTCACTTTATGACCGTTGGAATGTGTCCTAAAAATATCTGTGGACAGATCACAGAGCAAACAGTGAGTCTTACAGGCACATGTGAGTCTTACAGAATATTTCCATTAACAGAAAGTTCTACTGGACAGTACTGCATTAGAACATCTTCATTTCTGTTGCCTGAAAAGAGTCATTTCTAGAATTTTATGTGGAATTCAGAATGCATTCCTGAACAATGCATAAATGGAGAATTAGTTTTAGTTAAAATATTATATTAGTAGTAGTATTGTTTTAGGATATGTTAGAAGTCTTTCTGGGTCTCTGAAAAAGAGAGTCAGTATTCAGAACATCCCTTACGGAAATTGCACTTCAAGTAAAACAGTCTATAGATACAATCTATGTTACACAATTTATTTATAAATTAGAGATGTCTCATATAGAAATATGTAGTTCTAATTTTTTCTCAATTATAGTTAAGTTGCGGAGGGGCCGTTGTAAATTCCTTTAGTGTATTTCCTAAACACATTTTCTCTTAACATCCTCAGGTAACTGTTTATTTCACTAATTTTTACATCATGTATTTGTTCTCCTGGAAAAAGAAGTTGCTGTATTTATATTCCTTTAGAATTATTTATCTTAAACTGAGATCTCAAATTGAGCTTAAAACTCAGATTTCAAGTTCAAATAGGCTACTAATGCACCATGTTACTTTTCTTATTATTCTCCTGAAGCAGTAAGGTGAAATGCTTAATACATCAAACTGCCATTTTATTTTGACAGCATTTCATAATATAATATTTTTACACTGAAAGTACAAATTTATTAGCCTAACATACTTGTGGAAATGTGGATATATATTCCTTAAACTGAAGACTCAGATTTTTGCTTTTACTCTTTGAGTTCGATAGCCATGCAGAAACACAGACATGTACACAAATATACACATGCTCACACAAATTATCACCTTTTCTGAGGAGAGTAGTGTAAAACAGATAACATGGTCTTAGTGCTAATTTTCTCATTCTTTCTATCCTACTTATATAAATTCTTTTTAATATTTACATTGCTTTTATTTGAGGAAAGTTGTTATCCTGAACTTGGCACATGGGTAGATCTCTAGTCTTAATTATTTTATGTATTTAATACATTTGTATGAATCTTTCAATCAAAACTCAAATGAGACATTTATTATGTGGCTTTAAAACATCTCTGTACAATTGTATTCCTAATTTTGACAAATATCTGAGTTATAAGTGCATTGTTCAATTTCTTACTTTCAGATATTTAGTCAGTAAATATTTAATGAGTAAACTACTATGGACTCTGCTGATTTTAAGGAATACAATTGAGAACAAAATAGGTAAGCTTTTTGCTCTCAAAGAACATATTACTTGAAAACATTAGCAAAAATATAAGTTCAGCTTCTATGTAATCTGTTGGTTTAATAAAAGAGCATATTTAAAGAAAAAACAAGTTTTAAAATGAATGAAAGGGAAAATTTCATCTTAATAGAAAAATGGGGTGTGAGTGTGTGTGTGCATGTGTGTGTGTATGCAAAATATATATGCGAACACAATAGAAGTGCACATGTATATACAGTGTACATATGTATCTCAAAGATTCTAGGTAAATATGTACAAAGATGCTAATGAAATAGATTTATTTTCTGTAGTATCTTGTTTTTCTGTGATGATAATATGTTACTATTGTAGTAACAACAACAAAAAAATATGTATCCTGTGCCTCCCAATATATTTACTTTAACCAGATGCCAATTTTCACATTTATGCAGTAAATTGAAGAAGCAACAGCCTTTTTTTGCCTACATTGAAAATGCAAACATATACTTATACATATTTACATACAAAAGCATTGCAAATATAACTATAGAAACTAAAAATGCCTCTAAGAATCTGAACACAATTTCTTAATACTCGCTTGTACTCACATTCTATTACTCTTTATCCATCACACCTGTTACAGAACAATAGCAACTTAAGACTGACCGGTTTCTATTGTAATCTGTAAGCATTCTGATCTCAGTATTAAAATAGGAAGAGATAAGTTTTTCTTTTTATCAAAGATTTAGCACACTTATAGAATGCTAACATTTGATGGACCTTTTAGCTCAGAGAAGATCAGTGACTTGCCTGAAATCACAGAAGATTCGTAGTAGAACCAGGATTGTACTATGTTCCCTGCCTTCTTGATTTTCCTTGAACTCCATCACTTAAATAACAAGAACTGAATTCTGATGAATATTTTGCATGAGGATAGCTTGAAATAAATGCAAGTTTGTGTCTGCAGCTATACCAGAATGAGTTTTAATTATTTTTATGGAATTTGCCTATAGCTGAGCCTGAAACCAGATTTTTATTTTACAGATCAGATTATGTACTATCCAGATTAAAATGTGTCCCAGAAATCTTGGCAGAGTTCAATAACCCCAGGGCCATCTGTTTTCTGGATTGCTTTTGGAACTTGTGCTGGAATGAGTTCTGCCAACACTTTGCATTTCTATGGCTCTTCTTCAAGTGGCTAAATTATTCAGTGTTGAAAAAAAATTATTTTTAGCACTGGGTTTAAATTTTTACAATCATTGATTGAGAAAAATATTCATTTAGAGATGCTTATGCTATAGAAGGTGAGTTTCATTATCAAATAGTATTTAAGAAATGTTCATATGAGTATGGTCCATACACCTCTAGAGAAAACCTAGCCTAATGTAGGATAGAGAGAGAAGATGGAAGAATTTTGGCATTTGAAAGAAATTTAGAGGCTGTTTAGAAAGTCTTCTTCAGTTTCTCTTCCAGGCGGTCATCTTGAACGAAGAGCCAGTTCCATCTGGGGATAGCTCCGATGATCAGAAAGTTCTTACATATGTCACATTTTTTTCTCACCTCTCTGGGCACAGCATTACATCGTTTCCCATGAGCATTGGTGTTTGATAGAGGTTTAAAATATATATATATATATTTAAAGAATGACTGTATACCTTTGGAATTCTTCTAAACTGAAGAGAATTCATTGTTCTCAAGGCTAAAGGATCCTGGGGAGAATCTCCATCCTTCCACTCACAACAGGAGGCCAGTATGCTTCTGTACTTTCCCATTTTATACAGATGTCAAAGCCTGGGTTATAACACACTTCTGCAATGCTTTCCCAGAGAAATCATAGCTCTCTTCTACTCTATTATATATTTGGCAGAGAATAATTTATTTATTATCTTTTATTATTATTTTTACTACCATGCAATTTTATGGCCTAATGAAAGGCAACATAGGGTCATTCATTTCACACTTGTTTTACTTAGAGTTAGAAAGGGGTTCTGCTCATTATTGCCACTCAGAAAATCAGGATGAGGGAGACTTCATCTCAACCTATGTCTGTGACTATTGCGAACAGTGAGAAAAGAGGTGATGAATCATGTACGAGTTCTAAAATCCTCCATTCACATGTTATTAAATACAAATCAGCTACCCGCTCTTGACTTAAAAGAAGGGTGAATAGTCCAATCCTACCATTTATCTATAATGCAACCAGCAGAATGTGTGAATAGCACCAATGATTAGCAAAGTGTACATAAGGATGTGGTGGTGGAGCTACTATGAGAGATGGATGACCTAAATGACAGGAACAACAAAAAAGGCCAACATATTTGGTAAGGATGTGAAGGAGAGGCTTGGCTGAAAGCACAGGATAAATCAGAGCAAGAAGAACAATACTCATCAGAAGAGAACAGCTTAATATCAAACATATGTAATAAAAATCACATATGACCACATATGTAGAAGAGTGAATAAAATTATCTTAAGTAGCATTCTCCAGCCCAAGAATGGCATACTATTGGGGTTGGGCTGCAGGATAATAGTAAAAAAACTCTCATTAAATATCTGGGTCGCACTGAATATGGGTCACTCAATTTCTTTAACCCTTGTCTGGCCCTCATCATTAAATAAGGGGCTTGGGACAATTAAATTCTAATGTTACTTTTCAGCTCTAATCTTTCAAGACTATCTTAAGTATATTCTTTATTCTAAGTAATGCTTAGTGAAATTTGGAGCTCAGGTGAAAGTACTTAGAAGATCTGGTGACAAAGAATTTAAATATTTTATATATTTTTATATAAAATATTTATGTAAGTATAATATATATGCCTAAATATTAAATGTTCATATATATATGTATATATATATACACATGTATGTGTGTAATGTTTGAAATCTATTTCATAATTGTAGTAAGACATGTTGTAAGATACATGTCTTATTATGACTTATACATGCACTTGTGTACATACATATGTCTTATGGATTCTATAAACCAAAATTCATTTGAGAAGTCCCATATGAGAAAAAGAAAGCCAACTCTCCTCAAATCACAAGATAAAATATTTAGTGTTTGGCTTCTTCAAAATGACCAACCAAATATGCCAGATACATGAAAAATGTCTAATTCGAATTAGGAGTTCTTTTTACAACTTGAATTGTCTGATTAGCACTGTTTTATGAGTGCTTCCTCTGGCAGGTATTGCAATTTTCACAATAACACTGTGAAATAGAAGTCATCATTAACCACATTCAACCAGGAAGGAAATTGGTCGAAATTGACTAGCCTACCTGAACGTACACAGCTAGAATATGGTAAAGTACGAATCTGGCTGATGACTTTCAAATCTATGATCCGTCTACTATGACAAGAAAGAGGGAAGACCCTGGCTTTTGCTCTAGGTACATTGGGAGATGCTGTGGATTGTATTGATAATGAATCTGACTTACGGAGCCTGGAAGTCTTAAATTGAGGGAGAAGGTGGAAATTTAGAAGCTAAGGGTTCTAGCAGTTCCTTCTACCTTTCAGGGGTCTTTTGCAGTGCTGTGAGTGTGTCTGGGAACTTTTACAAGACCAGAAAGAAGCTTCTCCTTGAAATGACAGCTTTAGCACAAAACCTCTTTCTCACTAATTCAACTCTGACCAAGTCTGGGTCATTTTGAAGGAAAGACCCAAGCTGACTCACCCGCCGCCATCAGTCCTGGCTGTGACCCCCTCCACTGTCCATGCTAGCCAAAAGAAACAGTAGTCTTTTCACCCAGATGTAATCTCTCTCTCTGAGCAATACCTTTTTGCATCTATAAAGCACAAGCAACTGTGAGATGTGTGACAAAAGTCTATAAAATTATCCGAATATACTGTAACAGTCCCCATGGCAGCACCGTGGTGCCTGCAACATAGAAAATCTATATATCCTCTTAAGTGAGAACAGAGCTCTCTTTTCAAAGCCCAGAAAGACCTACATTTCAAGTTTCTGTTGATAGGATTATTGTCTTTAGAAAAGAGGCCCGATTAAAGGAACTAATATGAACAAATAGCAGAGCATTAACAATCTGTAGAATAGCCTTTCAATAACATGCACCCTAATCCTTTCTCATTTGGGGCATTTAAAAGTCATATGTTTATTCTGTTCCCTGCATCCTACCAATACACTTATTTTTTTTTCCCCCCCCTTGACATGACTGGTGATTGGGTAAGACCAGCAAACGTTAAAGAGCCAAACTCTGGAGGAAACAAAAGTTTACAGAATTTAAATGATGCATTTTATTTAATTTGAAGCATACTAAAGCATTAACTGTCATATTAATAATAATTGAATAACAAGTTTGCATTGGCTGGAGTACTAAAAATGCTTGTATTTATTGACAACAGATGTTTTAGTATCCCATCAAGTCAACCTCTCTAGGAACTGCCTTAGGTTCAGATGTGTTTTTCCTACAAATCTGATTATATCCTAGTTAGGAACAAAGCAGATGACAATTGACTAGTAATTTTTTGGAATATTTTACCATGCAATGCATTTTTTAAAAAGCCAAAAGCGACAACAACAACAACAACAAAAAAGGAACCCTGCTAATATTTACTATAAGAACAAAAAATATTAAATGATCTTACAACCTCTTTTCTAGGATTGTGCTAGTGAGCATCAGATTTATGTTGTGTGGCAAATTTCAGGTAGTGGGGCAAAAAAGATATTCACATTTTTAAAACCTTTTAAAGTATTTTACAAATAAAACACTTTAACCATAGACACATTAGAAAACATATTTCACTTCTTGGGCCACCAACCAGAGTTACCCTCAGTTATTATGTTATAAATTTAGACTGAGATGTTTTCTATAGTATGTAAATATTTTTCACATTTGGAGGTTTCTCTCATAGTCACACTCCATCCTCTTTAAAAATATATGATGTTCCACTGCACTTTAGAATAAAATTTCATTTAAAAAGATATGCATAAGCATCCCACAAAGTCAAGATCGTCCCTGCGATCAGTGTTACAAATTTTTTTAATATGTTGGAGTTCCTCCTTTGGTAGAGCTGTCTGTTCTTCTCCTAGTTTCATTTACAACAGCTAGAAGTATTTTCAAGTATCCGTGGAGTAGACTTTGTGATACAAAAATACTAGAAATTGGTTCCCGTCTTTTTTTCCTAATCTTTGTATCAAGTGACTGAAGGCATGGCCCCTTGTTCTCTTTAATCTATCAGGATTTTACTTATTTGAGTATATAAAAGATATGCTAGTTTTCCAGCACAATTTTAAACAGGAAATTAAATGACATTGATTCCCTACTGTTTTTCTGCCAAAAAATGTAATATTAAATATTTTCCCTTTCGTATACACACACACACACAAATGATTATCTCTGTGTGTGTGTGTGTGTGTGTGTGTGTGTGTGTGTGTGTGTGTGTGTTAAGACCCTGGTACAATAAAATTTTCTTTGCCAACTAAAGAAGAAAGAGCAACACTACTTTTTTGTTTTTTTAGGAAATACCACCACTTGAAATTTTTAAAGGCTATGATTTAACATTGACGTTATGAGGACCTAAAAGCTAATGGGATTTTTCAAAAGCCTTCAGCGAATATCAGACATCGCTGATGCTCTAAAGATCCTTTACTGGTGGGAATAAACATGAGTTTTCTGAGCTAAATTAATGTAAATGTGATATCCGAACATATTAATAGATAAATAAATAAAAGACAGTAAGATAAATTGCAATGTAATTTGTAAGACATGGGCTTGGTTTACTAAAACTCAGTCTTTTTAATTCTTAACAAAGGTATATGTTTATTATTTGTACAACATAAGTACCTAGATTCTTCAAACAGATTTATTTTAGGAAAGAGAACATTCTTACTAAACTTAGGTTAAATATATAAATATTTAATATATATATAATTGAATATATAATATGTATTTATTATATAATAATTTAATATATAACATATAGTATAAATAAATATATACACATAATATGTAAATAAATTATATTATATACATGTGCATATACATATGTATGTGTGTATATTATATAGGTAACCACCCTGTTTAGAAATGATGAAACTTAAAATCAGAAAGCGAAAGCAGAGAGGGAAAACAAGCCAATCTCGCCCTTCCTTGTTCTTAAATCATGACTTAATCTTTCAGGGGAATATTGTTGTTTTTGCTTCCTAGACACAACAGAAATTCAGGATCTGGCAATTTTTTGGAATATTTTACAATACAATGAATTTTTAAAAGCCAAAATCAAAAACAACAGAAAAGAATCCTGCTAATTCAGTGTCGAATCTCCAAAAACTGGAATAATCTCATACCTATAGGTTATTCCCAACATCAGCTTGGCTAAGTGTCCCTTTCAGTGCCTGGATCGCTCAGGCAGTGAAAGGGGACCCAACACTGTCTCTGTTCCTATCCTGTCTTAACCCTTCAGTCCTCAACAACCACACAGCAATTCAGCTCTTCCTTTTTTCCTTCCAGCACTTCCCATTATAGCTAGAGAAAGTTTCTTGACAAAGAGGCTCATCCATGTCTGATTTCCCAACCCATTTGGACTCTTACCAGAATTTATAATCCCACTCTACATTTCTAGCCAGCTGTATTTGCCATTCCTCAAAGGGCTATTCCAAACCTTGAGTCCACTGAGCCACTTCTACAGCACTGCCCTTCCTTCCACTTTCTTCCTATCCTTTTTTCTGATTTAGGGCCAAAAACCTTCTTATGGCCAGAGATTCATAGCTAATCCTCATTGACTGACTGATAAAGCCCAGAGACCAGAAATGCCCTTTGTTCTTCTAGCATCTGTGTTGTGAGCCTAAGTACAGAGGGTTGTTACCCTAACAAACTAAATTTTTAAGAAGAAAAAAATCAGTTTGTTCATAGTGTTTCCCACAATAAGATGCAATTGTTTTCTTATTGATTTAGTATGAGAAATGAGCTTCAAAAAATATTCGTAAAAATAGCAAATTTATTCCCATAAAGATAATGTTAACTTTTATGATTACATTTTTTTCTGAAGAAGTCTCTGATTCACTGATAAACACTGAATGTACGCTAGTCAACACATAGAAATAACTGTTATACTTGGTGTCATGTCTTTTTACAATGATTTTAAAAAACTAAAGAATAAAAAAGCTCTAATGTGGTCTAACCCAATTCACTTCTACTAATAATGATGTCCATAGTAGTGGAGAGATATTTAGGAAGTTATTGTATCTGTATCCTTATTAGAAACTAACCTAACTAAATTCTAAATTGTGTAGAATTATTTGTTAAACAAATGCAGTAGAATGAACTTAAATTTTTATCAATTCTATAGTTGAAGGTGATAAAAAGGTACAAACTTTCTGTTACAAAATAATTAAGTCCTGCATTGTAATGTACAATATAGAAAATATAGTTAATAATACTGTATTGTCTATTTGAAAGCTGCAAAGAGAATGGACCTTAATGGTTTTCATCAGAAGAGAGGGGAAAAATTGTAATTATGTGCTGATGGATGTTAACTGGACATCGTGGTGATCATTTCATAATATATACATATATCAAATCATGTTGTACACCTGAAATTAATGTTATATGTCAATTATATCTCACTAAAAAATAAAATTTAAATGAAGAAAATTCCATCGATTTTGTATGTAAGTATTTTATAATCTAGATTTTTTTTTTCTACCTTCCCGCCCTTCCCTCTGGTAACCATTAACCTACTGTCCGTGTCCATGAGTCTCTGTTTCTTTGCCATGTTTGTTTGTAGTTTTAAGTTTTAAATTTCACATATGAGTGAAACCGTATAGTCTCAATTTTTTCTGACTTATTCCACTTAGCATGATTATCTCAAGATCTATCCATTGTCATCGCAAATGGCAGTATTTCATCTTTTCTTAAGGCTGAGAACTATTCCATCATATATATGTACCACCTCTTGTTTATTCAATCATCATCTATTGTAGGATACCTGGGTACTTCCATATTCTGGCCACTGTGAATTATGTTGCTATGAACATTGGGATGCATATATCTTTGTGGCTGAATGTTTTCAAGTTTTTTGGGTAAATACCCAGAAGAAGGATTGCTGGGTCGTATGGTAGTTCCATTCTTAGTTTCCTAAGGAACTGCCATACTGTTTCCCAGAGCGGTTGTAACAATTTACATTCTTGCCAGCAGTGTACGAGGATTTCTTTTCCCATACAATCTCTCCAACTCTTGTTATTACTTGTCCTGTTGATGAGAGACATTATAATAGGTGTGAGGTGGTATCTCATTGTGGTTTTGATTTGCATTTCTCCAATGATTACTGATGTTGAGCATCTTTTTTCATACCTATTGTCCATTTATATGGCTCCTTGAGAGAGGTGTCTGTTCAGGTCCTCTGTCCACTTTTTAATTAGATTTATTGTTTTATTATTGTTGAGTCGTATGAATCCTTTATCTATTTTGGCAATTAGGCCCTTATCGGAGGATATGTTTACAAATATCTTCTCCCATTCAGATGGTTGCCCCTTTGCCCTGTTAATGGTTACTTTCGCTGTGCAGAAACTTTTTAATTTGATATAGTCTCATTCATATACTTTTGCTTTTACCTCCCTTGCTTTTGAGATCAAATTCATAAAATGTTTTCTGAATCCAAGGTCCAAGAGTTTAGTACCTATGTTTTTTTCTACGCAATTTATTGTTTCAGGTCTTATATTCAGGTCTTTGATCCATTTTGAGTTAAATTTGGTGTATGATACATAGCAGTCTAGTTTCACTTTTGCATGTGGCTTTTCGACTTTCCCAGCACCATTTATTGAAGAGGCTTTCCTTTCTCCATTGCATGTTTTTGGTTACTTTGTCGATATTATTTGCATATATACAGGGGTTTAATTCTCATTTCTGTTCCATTGATCTGTGTGTCTGTTTTTTCTGCCAATACCATGCTGTTTTAATTACTGTTGCTTTGTAGTATAATTTGAAGTCAAGTAGAGTGATACTTCTGGCCTAGTTCTTTTTTTCTCAGGATTGCTTTGTCTATTCAGGGTCTTTTGCGTTTCCATACAAATCTGATAATCTTTTTGTTCCATTTCTTTAAGAGATGCCTTTGGGATTTTGGTGGGGATTGCATTAAATTTGTGTAATGTGTTAGGTAATAAAGTCATTTTAACTATGTTGATTCTTTCAATCTATGAACATGAAATATCTTTCCATTTCTTTGTATCTTCTTCAATTTCTTTTAATAAAATCTAATAGTCTTCAATGTATAGTTCTTTTACATGCTTCATTAGGCTTTTTCATAGGTATTTTATTCTTTTTTTTTGCAATTGCAAAAGTAATTTGTTTTTTTATTGTTGTTGCTGTTCATTTATTTCTTTTTCTGAAAATCCATTTTTAGAGTATAGGAATGCTGTGGATTTTTGTATATTGATTTTGTATCTTTAAACTTTACTGTATTTGTTTATTATTTCTAATAATTTTTCAGTGGAGTCTTTAGAGTTTTCTACATAGAGAATTATATCACTTGCAAAAAGTAAATTTGACTTCTTACCCTATTTGGATGCTTTTTATTTCTATCTCTCATCTGATTGTTCTAGCTCAGACTTCCAATACTATATTGAATAATAGTGGTGACAGTGGACAGCCTTGTCTTGTTCCTAATCTTAGAGGAAAAATTCTTAACTTTTCACCATTAAGTATAATGTTAGCTGAGGTTTTGTCATATATAGCCTTTATTATGTTGAGGTAATTTCATTCTATAACCATTTAATTAAGTGTATTAATCATAAATTGATGCTGTATCTTATCAAATGCTTTTTCTGCATCTATCAATACAACCATATGATTTTTATCCTTTATTTTGTTTATGTGGTGTATCACATTGATCGATTTACGTGTGCTAAACCATTCCTGTGTCCCTGGGATGAAGCCCACTTGATCATGATGTATAATCTTTTGAATATGTTGTTGTATTCAATTTGCTATTTTTTTTTAAACAGGAATTCCACATTTAAAAATTAGAGCTTCTCATGCATAGTAAGCTTTACATTTACCTAAAGTCATTTTTATAATATTGAACAATTCTTCCCTTCAGCTCCATTTTACCCTGAGTGGCTACTATTCTTGCTTCTAAGAAGATGAGGCCTCTTTTCTTTGTTTGTTTGTTTATTTTTAGTGGGCTTTTGAAGTATCATTTGCAGGAATAGCCCATCTGATGTCAGTGCTTTCTTTGTTGAAGTTCCACTGAGTCAGCCGAAGATAAATGGAATTTTTTTCTTCAATCCAAGGCTTAATTATGGTAATTAGTCTGTGCAATTTGTAAAATTTGGCAGCCAATTCAAGTCCTAATATGCATAAGCCTCTTTCTGCTACAAATTGAGTAGGTTTTAATCAGTTTTTAAAAGACAGTGTCTAACTATTGCCTGCGTGCCATACTCTTAGATTTTGAGATTGAATGTTATTTCAAACTCTGCTACATCATTAGCAGTTTCGATATTTTTAATATTCATGAAGCTTTCATCTTAGCATTAATCCCCAAGCATCTGTGATTATGATGGGCACTTTGGGGATCTGTCTATTGTGTGTCCGTGGAGAATGAAAGGCCTAGCAGCTCCTGGCAGTAAATTAACCCTCACAATGCCACTTGGTGCCAAATGCCTTTTGAAATGTTGCCTTCTGCTCTGTTCCTTTCTGTTCAGATTTCACACTCATGTTTGATTCCCTCAACAGACTCATACTTCATTTTATTCTGACAGCCATCTGTGACACTATGGGGTTCCCCCCTTCTTTTTTCTTCAAAAGCCCTATCTTTCACCAGTGTTCCCCCCACCCCCCGCCCCATAAAATGGGCATGTTAATCAAATGAGAAAAAGAGCTCCAGGTACTAACTCCTATTTCATTACGTGGGTGTTTATGCACATTGAGGGAATTTGTAGAAACATATACTATGAATTTCTTGACAGTGTTACTTCAGAATAAATTCTCAAATCATCAGTAATTTCTTAATTTACTATTTTTCAAAACTACTTCAGATCATCTAAAAATGTTACTCTTAAATTTTGTTTCAGTTATTAGATTTTCATATTCTAAATAGATAAAAAGGAAAGAATAGAATATGTATAGTTTTATCGAGTACTCATCTTTTACCAGCCAGTGTTAATCTTTAAAAAAATAGATATGCAGGTACATAGGTAAGTAAAGTCAAACTGCCATAAATTGATACTTCTTTTCTAATTTTTAGAATAATTTATTTTTCTACTTTAAAATTTCACTTACCCTTGCAGATAAAAGAGAGCTTCTAATTAGCCACATGGCATTGTATCTAGTAAGACAAAAGTATATTACTTAATAATCTTTAAAAAAAAATCTCATTTCTGAGAAAATATCAGAGACACTATTTCTTAAATTACAAGTGATGTCAGAACTAAATAAAATAGAATCATCATATTTAAATACATCTTAAAGAATAAGTATCACATTGTTAAAATTATGAGAGTGCTTCAGAGAGAATGTCAGGCAGCAGAAGACAGCATTACTTTCTAGAAAACCAAGTGGGGGAAGGGTGAAAAAAGTCCCTGGATAAGTTGAAGAGTGCTCTCAAAAAGCCATGTTCAACTTATGTGAAAGAAATAGTTTCAGTAATCGGAGCCATTTCTACTTCCTGAAGTCTCTCAGATTGCTTTTGAATGTAAGATAAAATAACTCTGTAATGTTGTCCTTTAGCCAATGTGAGGATATCATTGTCTGTGACCATCTAGAATTGGGGAGGTGTGGAATGGGACTCCTTGAGTGACAGGAGTGGACTGTAGTAGGGCACAGGTTGGAATGGGAGGGTCCACCCATCCTGTAAACCTTAATCCCTTGACCTTGTAAGGAGCAAAAAGTTATTAGAAAGGAGACAGTTCTGCCCTGGAAGAGTGTTACATTGAGGCAATATAGTTTTTCAGCAAACCAATAAGAATCCTGGCTCTAAAATGAGAACAGATAATAAAGATCAATAGTGGTATGCCTGAAAATTTCAGGAAGTGTTAGATGTATATCTCACCTTACGGAAGTATATGATTTAGTAGATATGACCTTGAAAATTTACTGTCATTGAGACCTAAGTTTATTATTCTGATGGATTGAGAGTAGATTCTAAGCTTCCCTTTCTATCCAGTGCCCTGTTTAGAAATGCTAGCAGTAATTGGTATATAATAGAGAAATAGAAAATTTTGCAGAAAAATTGAAATTTTGTAGAACTAATTATTTTTGAAAAAAAATTGAAATTCTATAAAGTATCTAATTCAAATTTTGCCAATTTTTTCCTCTTAATATAATGAAATCTACATTTTTCTCAAGAATATAAATTATTTTGCCCTAATTCTATGAAGCCTAGATACACTTAAATCTTATGTATTAACTAACTGGATAAGTAATAAATGGCATTATAAACATTTACTTTACAGAATTTGAAGTTTGTATTTAGTAATACACATATTTTAAATTATACTTATGGAAAATATAATATAAATTTTAGGTTAATCTTAAAACCGATATTTTAGCATTCTAAATAGGGAGGAAGAAAGTATTGGTTAAAATATGCTTAATCCCAAAAATCATTTAAAATAAATAATTGGAGGAAATCACTAGTATGGGTGGTTCTGTTGCCAACACTCTATCCTAGCTATTACTTAATATTCTTTAGGAAGTTTAACAAAATAAATAACTTTTCTTTTAGGTCATGACCTTAAACAGAAATCAGATATCTTCTGTAGTTTTATCTTTGGACATAAAAAGTGATGTAAGTATGCATCGAAGAACATTAAGGCAAAAGATATGTGTGCTTTACAAAAGTATGTTACTTGAACACACCCTGAAACTTCAAGAACTTCCTTGGCAACACATAGCCTGGAAGGCTTTAGGCAGCTAGAGCTTCCTCAAAGCCGAGAGTTTTAGCTCAATTTCACTTATTTACAGTTATTTAGATATAAACCAGAATGGCCCCAAACTCAGTAGCCAGTGGATGAGCCCAGCTATTAAGGGGTTGAACATAAAGGTCTAGGTAGGGAAAAGAAGAATTCCAGAATATGGCCAGACATTCCTTTGTTTATTGTATTATAAAATCATAATTTTTATCTCTTTTAAATGGAATGATATAATTCATATAATACATAGTTAGCATTATAATATTTCATTCATGGTTTTGAAGAGCAAATAGCAGAGGAATAAGAATCATATACCAATAATATTTACAAAGTTAATGATTATCTTCATTAATCATTGTGGCTGAAAATGATTCTTGTCTCATGGTTAGATATGAAGAATATGTTTTAGAAGAATATCTGCAGTCACCTAGAAGGAAGTCGTAAACACAATTTCTATTGTTTTTACTGTAGGATAATTTTTTTCTGAGTATTTCAATAAGAATTATAGTAATCAAGCATTTTAAGCAGTGTTAGCTTATGTTGGTTGCTGATGCAGCCCAAACAAACTTCAGAGAAGTTTTTTGTTATTTGGAAAGAAGAAAAATAATGTAGGTAAGGTTGTTAATCTGTTCCAAGCATATTACATAAATATAATTTCTGTATTTCAGTAACTGATTCAGAATTATTAGATGTTAGATTGTTTAATGTAAAAAGTGAGTATAAAAACCATTAATAAATGCTATACTAGTTCTATTTTGTATTTGAAAAATAAAAATGCCCAAATCCATTGGTATTTCTATTGGAGATGAGAGAGAAGCCTGAAATAGAGCATCTTGTTAATGGTAAATTAATATTACCTGAAATGTTTTTCCTTTTAAAATAATAATAATAATAATAATAATAATAATAATAATAATAATAATATTGCTAATTAATTACAAACACTATAAGCATAAACAAAAAACGGTAAATGGTGCTCATTTTTTACTCTTTTTTAATTCATAAAAATAGCCATTTTCTACCTCAGTTTTAATAATCTGGTAATTAATATACAGATTTTACCTGACACTATAGTCTTTAAAAGTGATCAGTTTAAACTTTTTATAGAAAAATCTGTTTTGTCCTAAATTAGGAAATAATCTTTCTTAAAATTTGGTTTTATTAGCAAGTGTATTCATTAATTGTTATCATTCTGAAGAAGATGAAACCAAGTGTTGCTATTTATTTATGCCATTATAGTTTACTCTAAATTATAGGCTATAAAATAAAATCCTAATAATAATTGTAAAGGTAGTGATTTTCTTAATCAATCATTGCACGCAGATGTGCAATTGGCATTAATTTGTGAATACAACACCTGATCCACGTAAAGCATTTCTCCTACTCTTAGCATTCATTACAAAGACACAGACCTCACTCACCTCAAAGAGCCTTGAGTTTTAGAGGCAAGTATGAAAACAGCCGAATTCCTGAACTTAACAAAATACTTAAAAACAGATACACAAGAAATATCTGTTAGAAACAAAGAAGAAAAAGCTATTAACTCTCATGGGAGGATCAAGAGTTATCATGTAGGCCTGAGTCTTAAAGGGTAGATAGAAATCCTTTGATCCTAAGTAAGAGTAGAAAGATATTTCAGACTGAAACTGCAAATGTCAAAAGCAAAAGAAAATGAATTTAAGCGTATGACATATCCTAGAAATGGTGAGCATTTCAATGTAATGAGTAACATGATTCACAGGGTACATGTAGCAGGAGGGATAGTTGAAAAGATATAGTTTAAGATTAAAAAAATACAATAATGGAATACCCATTGATAACTAGGAGCTATCCAGTTTTGTACCTCTCTTTTAATGCAACTATGTGTCAAGTCTGGGATTGCTCCAAATTAATAAGAATGAGGACAGTCTGTGATGACCTCATGTTCAGAGAACTTTGTAATCAACTCTGCCCTGTTGAATATGCCAGGGTTTTACTGGGTGAGGGTGGGGTTCCAGGATATGCAGTTTTCCAGAAGTGCTGTCTCCTGAGAAAACCATTAAATATTGAGTATTGGGACATTGTAGTTAACAAAATAAAGTGATTTAGTTAAAAGAATAAAGATGTTTTGCTTCTAGAGACAGAAGATGATTGTTTCTTTTGTTTATTTATTTGTATATTTTAGTAATCTTTTATAATAACCTGCAAAGGTCAAAATTTGACCCAAGCTGCTATAAATACACATAGGATCAAAAATAGTTTCTCCTAAGTGATCTATATACTTTCATCTGATAAACATTATGAATTAGTAGTCCATTTGGTCTTGTTTTCCCAGAGGATGCAAGGATGTGTAGAGTAAATTTCAGCTACCTACAGAAACTTAGTAGGCTTTGATAATTTTTGTTCTTTTCATATTATAAGTTTTGCTTCTGGCTCCATTTTTATACTTATTCTTTTGTTTTACTTCAGCACATACTGTTAATTTATATATTGCCGTGTTATATATTATATATTCATACAAACACTGATATGGTAGTAAATGTTTTAACAATGGACTCTCAAAAGGAAAGGTTCATGTGTGTATGTGTATATGTGTGTGTGTATTTACTACATACTACTGGTGTAAGGAGGTATAGCACATCATTTATAAATAATATTACATGTCATAATTTTTATTTTAGATTTAATATAGTCAGTTGGTTCTCAGAGAATATTTTTATTCATTTTTCTCTAACTTTTGTATCCTTAGCCTATGGTTGCATTTCTAATTCTGACATGAATGTTGGTTAATAATTTTATTTATGCTAATGAGTAAGACTAAAGTATAATAATAAAGATGTATGTCAGAACTTCAGTTATTCATCAAAAAATGTGAATGACCTTTTAGCTGAAATAATGGAAGAATATTTTCTCTTCTTTTGTGTTATTCATAATATAATTGCTATTGACATAACACATTTTTAAGGTTAAGTTGCATTATTAATATTTTCTTCATCACTTTCTTAAATGTAAACAAATCAATAAAATGATAAGTACTTTTTTTTCCAACTCTCATGGCATAAATACCTGCACCGTGTCTAGTATCAAGCTACTAATAACATCACTGAATATAAAGTTAAGAGATGCTCAGAAGCACACTATTATATAGCATTTCTACCAAACAGATCAATTACATGTAAATAATATCAAGGTCACGACTATAGTAAACATTTAGCAAAATAATTAGAAAATGTGAGTTTTTAATATCGATCAGCTTTTTTGTTTAATAATAGATTTTAACTGGCTTATAAAATCCCTGAAAATGTATCTATTGGCTCTAGTGACCTAGTACATACAGGACCAGCACAGAACTGCATGATATAATTCATATAATCTTTCTAAATGAAGGAAAGTTATATAGAAAGTAAATTATTTCATTGAAAATATATGAACACAGGAATAAAAAATAAATTATTTCAGACTGATGTAAGTACCCAGCATGAAAATCATGTTGATGAGAAGTCAACTCTGTTTCTTAACTTATATATATTTATCCTTTAGTCTTCTTTGACCTTACTGGAGAGCTTGCTGCATATGTATTTAAATTCCTGAGAGAGAAAAAATATCTTATTAAATTTACTGATAATAATAACACTTCTCTCCAAAAGAACATATGAGGTAACATTTTTTTTCTCTAAATATGTGTGCAACATATCAACAAAAATGTGCATTTTCTTAGTAAATTTAGACATGAAGAGGAAATTAAATTTAAGTTGCTATGCAAAGAGAATACTAATTTTTAATTTAGGAACAAAGCTACCTGAACATTTCAGATCTTTTCCAACTAAAAATGCAAAATGTTAACAAACACAATCCTTAGATACCTAAGTAATATTGGTGGATTATATGGATTGATGATGGTGTGTTTACTCTACTAGAATTTTTTTAAGAGTGACCTTTGATTGTTAACTTAATTGAAACACATTTAAATTAGATGATACCTATCTAGGTCTCGGACAGCATTCACATGTTAACAGAAATGAGTGGTATGTTAACTGATGGAGTCCCATCATGGTTTCATCAGTAACTAGTAGCTAATTGAGGCCTTAAGAAGAAAACTTAGAGGTTCCATTTGCCCCCTGACTCTTGATTGGCATAATGTTCCTGAACTCTAATCTGGTGAGAATATTTTATGGAAGAGTTGTACTCTAGGATATGCAGAGAGCTAACATTCAATACTTGCATTTGTTGTTTCCTTTTATTAAAAACTACATACTCTCTCCTTTTTGCTCTCACTGATCATTTAAATTTTAGGATTCTTGTCTATGGCCATGCCACTCTGAACAAGCCTGATCCTGTCTGATCTTGGAAACTAAGCAGGGACGGGCCTGGTTATTACTTGGATGGGAGACTACCTAGGAAGACCAGGTGCTGTAGGCATAAAAAATAGAAAATAAGGGATTGTAAACTGACAAAGTCCTTGCAATCTGTGAGGTCAAACAAGGGTTGCCTCACCTAAAATAAAATAAAATTAAATTAAATTAAATTAAATTAATTTTAGGATTCTTAAATCTTTTTACCTTTATGCAAATTAAAACTATGAAGTCTTTTAATGTTTAAATGGTTATATAATATTCTCTTAAATTTTAGGTTCAGAGTTTTATAGGCCCTATCCTTATTTTCGTATACTCAATAAATCTAGGATATTTTCTTTGCTTATTATGCTTTTCACTTTAAGACTTCTAAAACTTGTGAAATTTGAATCAGGTAGCAAAATGCGCTTAGGTTGTTTCTCACCCCTCCTTCCTAACATTCATTCACTCTGATTCTAAAATGGTAATGGTAGAGCTAAATCATTTTTATGTGCTTATATTGCATGGTTAAGTACTTATAAAATTTACCTACCCTGAGGGATCTGATTACAATATCTACATCGGAGGATTTTATTTCAAGTTTCAATCATTTAGAATTTTAGTGGTAGAAGAAGGCTATCTTTTGCATTGATTAAAATCAAATAGTTCAAGTAATTATTCTAGTATCTGGATTTCATTTGAAAATGTTTTTATTTATATAATATTGAAAACCTATGTGTGTCCATTTCTACAAACAAAAAAAGGTAAGACCACATAGGATTAAAATGGAATCCTCTAGAGTGATCTCAACAAGTACTTATTGTCTAAAAGTATCTGTGGGACAAACAAGAGACATAAGTGACAAAATCTCTACACTTCTTTACCTTAGGGCAATTAACTATTTGTATAAAAAAATTACAATACTTTTTTTTTAACAGAGTCTCCTTGAGAACCAAAACATTTACCTTATCCATATATCCTCAGCTTCTAGTGCAGTGTCTGAAACATATGGGGAACTGAGTCAATATTGGCTAACTAAATAAGTATAGAATGCTATTAAATGGAGAGTTTGACAGTGGCTAGAGATTGAAGTGTTTTGGACACATAGAACTTAAGGATAATCTCTAAATATTAGAGAAAGATTTTTACAAAGGAGAGCAACATAAATAAAATAGTAGTGGCAGATATTAACCTAGGAGATTAGGAAATAGTAAATTGAACTAGACAGAGCAGTTGTCTTGAGAATTAATGAAAGAGAGATAAAATGAGTATACACTTTACTCTTTTGAGATGAAGACCATATTCAGAAAGAAATGAGTTCCTTTAGTTTTATATTCATAATATTCCCATCTCTTTCTTTTTTTTTTTTTTTTCTTTTGACACTTTCAGGATTTCTGAGGATAGAAACAGTCTCTCTAGAAAAAATAGTATTTGTTATATTATATAAAATAAAAGATCATGACTCAGCATAAAATTAGTAGGGTGATGAGTAAAGCTGAATGTTTCCTCTGATGAGATACCCTATCTCTGTTGGCTTTTCTCTGGACATTGCATTCACTAGATCATACATGAACTGGTAAAGTTGTACCAGTAAAGCTAAAGAGAGATGTTGCTAAGTCCATTTTAATTTCTCTAAGTTCCTAGCTGTGCAAATTGTGTCTGTTTAAATAAAATACACATTACCCGAAATAGTTGGTTCTGTTTAACTGACAGGTGGTACAAGTTACAAATAATTATTATAATACTTATGATGATAATAATAGCTAAAATTCATTCAGCCGTTATCATTTGACAGGAACCTTTCTATAATCTTCCCACATATTAACTCATTGAATCACCTTAGCCACCCTGAAGTGAAAACTATTACTATGTTCACATTACAGATGAGAAAGATGAAATACAATATATTTAAGTACGTTAACTGAGTCATATGGCTAATAACCAGCAAAAACAAAATTCGAACACAGGCATTCTGACTTTGGAGCCCGTTTTATAAAGGTCTTGAGTATTAAATCTGAAATTTAAGGTTGTATTAGTAGAAAATGAGGGGCCATTGTGAGATCTGGAACAAAGATGTAAGATGATGAACGTTTTTTGTTTCTTTGTTTTTGCTTTTTTTAAGAAAAAAAATGATAAAATGATAATGTAAAGGGAAGTTACTAGTCAGGACAGGTGAGAGGCAGAATACCCTAATAGAAGGCTACTATATAGTTTTATAATTGATGTGAAAAGTGTTTTCTCAAAATGATAACAGTCATAACAGTTGTTCTGAAAATATATCATAGGAATTTAGAAGAATAAAACAGTGTCACTAATATTTCAATAAGATATAGTGTGTGGATGTATACAAAGCAGTTTAATAAATTCTATGCATTCCTCTTGCTAGGGAATAAATTGTCACCTTTCACTTTCTGGAAATGTATTGATACAAGTGACCAGAAGTACTTAAGAATAAACAAACAAAAGCAAAAATTTTAACTTTAAAAAAATTACCAGCACACATTTAGATGCTCTGTGTAGATTAGAAAATGCCTTTGTGCTATTGATTTTAGTACCTAAAATACCTTTATTTATTTGATAATTAATAAAATCAGCAATACCTTGACAAACAGAAAATGACATGGCTCAAGATTGGTTGCTTCTTTTGGGAGACATGGTTAGAAAATTTTTAGAAATTAAATATCCAAAATTATGACAGCCTTTGCTCTTAACGCTGGAGATGCATAAATATGTGCACATCATCTCAGGCAAAATGAGTGCCAGTAGCATTAATTTAGAAGCTAAAAATGTCCGTGGAAGATTCTTTTTTCCATAGAGTGCAAATGACTCATTCACTCAAAAAATATTATCGATTATTTACTGATTTAGACACTGATGGTACCTCAGTGAACAAACTTTTCCAAGTCTTTATATTCTTTAATTTTTACTTCTCTATCCATCACATATATATACATGCATGTGTGTGCACTTGCACATATACAAATACAGAACTAGTGATGGGTAGAGAAAAAAGAAAAAGAGCCTCCAAATGTAAGTTTTTGTTGGTTTCTTCTTTGCTAGAAACTGGTTTTATTATTAAGTCATATAAAAAAAGAATGAGAATATTCAAAAGAAACTTAATAAAATACTACTTTGTCGTAAAGGGCAGGCAAAAAACTTTAAGCTACCATGATGCTTAGAAAGCAGAAGAAAGAGGTTAAAGAGAAAAACACATAATTTGTGTATACACACACATACAAACATATACATACACACATTAAAAAACCTACCTTCCATCATGCAACTTACATTCTAGTGGGAGATTTCATGAATTTTTTATCTTATCTTGAGATATAATGTGCATATTATTTACTAGGACTAAAGTCATAAAATCATAAATGAAGTAGATAATTCTAAGAGAATAAAAATCCCAAATGAAGGCACTTGATGAATAATGAATATTCAATTTGTGCAATGCTATCACAAATAATCAATTGTCCAGAATTTACTCAAGGACAAGTTTATAAAGATTCTCTAATTTTATTTATTTCTAAAACAAAAGTGTATTGGCTGTAGACACTAGATTAAGTGTGTAATACTTTGTGCCCTTATAATTTCCACCAAACTCTCCATATTACCTTGAGGCATTAGAAGCTGTATCATTCAGAGTTCAAAGAAGCGGAATTAGTAGAAGATATACATTAAGAGATTTATTGCAAAGAATTGGTTTGCAGGATTGTGGAAGTTGCTAGGCAAGTCTGAAATCTCTAGAACAGGTCATCAAGAGAGCAGGCTGGACATCTTCTGCTGCATGGACTGAAGCTACTGTCCACTGGCAGAATTTCTTCCCTCATGGAAGCCTAATCTATGTTTTTAAGGTCTCTCAGTGATTGAATAAGGCTCATTTGCATAATTTATTCAGAATAATCTCTTTTAACTAAAATGAACCGATTATGGACTTTAATCACATCAATAGAATATCTTCACAACAGCCCCTAGATTTGTGTTTGGTTGAATAATAGGATGGTAGCCTAGCCAAAATGACTCATCAAAAGAACTATCACAGAGGATTATATGATACATGTAACCAATTTGATGTACATTGTTTAATAATAAAAACATTCAACAGACAATTTCTTTTGGGTAATATTTGAATTTTGGCAGTTTATTGATCCAGAGGGGATGATAGTCTTTCAGGCTTTGGAACTTGTGTGAAACCTTAGATAACATATAACTTCCTATTATTTGAAAATAGTAAGGATGTTTTGACATTGATTCCCAGTAATTTGAATCAGCTCCTTCCCCAAAGGCTTTGTGGACTACCTCCTTATGATGAAAAATGAAAAACTCTCTGGGAGAATACTCAGCATTTACATAACATTTTAAACAACTTCAAATAAATGAATCATTCTATTTCAGAAAGAAGTCAATAAGTTTGCACAGTGCCTCTTAAGTAAATAGTGTCGAGGTGCCTCAAATAATTATTGATGCCAAACTACACCTAATAGCTATATACACAAAAAGTATTACTGCAATAAGCACTGCAGCAAAGTAAGGTTTTCTAGTCAAAATACACTATCTATACTAAAAGTACTGAGCTATTAAAATACTAAGAGCATTCTCTAAAGAAATAGAACAAAAAATCATCGGATTTGTATGGAAGCACAAAAGACTTCCAATAGCCAAAGCAATCCTGAGGAGAAAAAAAAAACCAAGGCCAGAAGTATCACTCTACTTAACTTTAAATTATACTACAAAGCAACAATAATCAAAACAACATAGTATTATCAGAAAAACAGACACACAGACCAATGGGACAAACCGAAAAATAAACCCTGTATATATGGGCAAATAATTTCAATAGAAGAACCAAAAACATGCAATGGAGAAAGGAAAATCTCTTCAGTAAATGTTGCTGGAAAAATTGGAAAGCCACATGCAAAAGAATGAAACTGGACTGCTATGTATCATCATACATCAAATTTAACTCAAAATGGATCAAAGACCTGAATATAAGATCTGAAACAATAAATTGCATAGAAGAAAACATAGGTACTAAATTCATGGACCTTGGATTTAGAAAGGATCATACCTCAAAGGTAAAGGAAGTAAAAGTAAAAATAAATGAATGGGACTATATCAAACTGAAAAGGTGTGCACAGCAAAAGAAACCATTAACAAGGCAAAGAAGCAACCATCTGAATGGGAGAAGATATTTGTAAACAATGCCTCCGATAAGGACCTAATTGCCAAAATAGATAAAGAACACACACGTCTCAACAATAATAAAACAATAAATCTGATTAAAAAATGGGCAGAGGACCTGGACAGTCATCTCTCTCAAGAAGACATACAAAAGGCCAACAGGTATGTGAAAAGATGCTCGACATCAGTAATCATTGGAGAAATGCAAATCAAAATCACAATGAGATACCACCTCACACCTATTAGAATGTCTCTTATCCACAAGACAAGTAATAACAAGGGTTGGAGAGTTTGTATGGAAGAAGAAACCCTCATACACTGCTAGCAAGAATGTAAATTGTTACAACTGCTCTGGGAAACAGTATGGCAGTTCCTTAGGAAACTAAGAATGGAACTACCATATGACCCAGCAATCCCTCTTCTGGGTATTTATCCAAAAAACTTGAAAACATTCAGCCACAAAGATATATGCATTGTTCACAGTGGCCAAGACATGGAAACAACTGAAAAGTCCTACGATAGATCACTGGATAAAGATAAGGTGGTACATATATATGATAGAATATTACTCGGCCATAAGAAAGATGAAATACTGCCATTTGCAACAACATAGATGGACCTTGAGATTACCATGCTTTAATAACTCAGACAGAAAAAGTTGAGAACCATATTCTTTCACTCATATGTTGGCTATAAAACTAAAAGCAACAAACAAACGTGACAAACGGCGACTCATGGACACAATCGATTAGTAGTTACCAGAGGAAAGTGGGGGCTGAGGGAGATAGATAAGAGCAAAAGGGGTTAAATATTTTGTGGTGGAAGGAAATTTAACTTTGGTTTGTGAACACACAATGCAATATACATATGACATATTACTGAATTGTACACTTAAAACCTATTTAATTTTATTAACCAATGTCACTCCAAAAATTTTAATAAAAAATTTCTGAGCTTCATCATTGTGAATTATGACATTGTTTGAATGACAAATACTTACCGAGCATTTTCTCATGTGCCAGGAACCATTCTAAGCTCTAGGGAAGCATTAGTTTTAAAAAAAGTCAAGAATCCCTTTCCTTACAGAGCTTACATTCTGGTAATGTAGAGAAGGTGCAACATAAAGTAAACAAGACATAAATTAACTTTTAAAGCAATACAGAATGTGGTAAGTGCCATGGAAACAAAATTTGATCAGCATAAGAGGGATTGGGTGTGACAAGGTGTACTGAAATTTTAAATGAGGTGTCAGATTTGTGAAGGTCATAGTTGAGCAGAAACTTGAAGAATTCAGGAAAGTAAGCCCTGTGGCTCTCTGGGGAAAATGTTCTAGCAGAGGGAACTTGCAGGGTTTTTAAGAAACAATATGACAACTAGGCACCCATGCTCCTTGACAGGACATGACCCTCTGCCCAGCCCCATGATGAGGGTTTCTTCTACTCTCTAGTCTTGGGATCCAAAGTGTTTTGTGATGGTCCCAGGTATCGGCTCCCCCTGAGAACAAAACGGGTAGTGTGTGCATGAAAAGACATAAGAAGACTTACGTAATCTCTTCTCTGATCTCCAAAGAGCCTCTTAAACTAATAACCCATCTCAATCCCTCCAGGTGAGCATCTCCAGCGTCTCTTCTTATATCTAATTAGGAAGCACAGATGAATATGTGGGGTTTTCCTTTGTCTTGGTAATCAGAAAATGCAGGAACAAAGGTCGGAGTCTACCTTTTTATTCCTCCACCTCAGCCAGATCATTTTATTTCTAACTTGGAATTGTAATTTCCATGTCTCATTCCTTTTTTCTACCAATATTTTTCAAAATAAATAATAGAATATGTAGAACAACAAAAAAATAAGACAACTAGGCATTTGCAGAAAGAGCAAAGGTACACGGTATGAGAATAGGGAGGTTATTTGAGGCCAAATTTGGATGTCCTTGCAGGCCTCTGTAAGAAATGTGTCTTTAATTGTGAAATAAAGGAAGAGCTTTATTGACTAGCTCTGAGCAGAAGAATAATCTGACTTATATTTCAATGGAATCATCAAGGATGTTGTTTTGAAAGAAAGCTATAAGGGAACAAGAGTGTAAAAGGGAAAAGCAATTGAAGCTAGTGCAATAATGGAGGCAGGTGAAAATTGCAGGTGGGACGGGGATGATAGTGGTAGTGGAGGAAGAGAGAGAGGTACTTGTATTCTGTCCAGTTATAGAGATGGCAACAATTTGATTTTGTATGGATCATATGATCATGAGATTGATCATCTGATGTTAGATAACATTATAAACCTCTACTCTAAATGTCTATCAAATATGCATCTTCCTGATGAATTACCATCTAAAGAGACTGCTGTGTACTTTTGAAGTCAAGTATTAGTACTATAATTTTTTATTGCTTGATATTTTCTGCAGATATTAAGAAAGCATGCAGACATATTTTCGTTGAATTTGTTAAAGGATTTTGACTACATTTATATTAATAGCTGCTTCTTTAATTATGTATATCATGTAGTATTTAAGACTTATTGGTTCTTTTATTTTTCCCGCCCTCGCACAATTGTAAATGTTAAACATGGTATAACCAATGGTACTATTGGAGAATTTCACCATGATTTCCTCTTATAAAACAATACCATGAAGTGTTTTCTAAGAATTATTTGAATTCCAAGATTGGATTTTGGTGGTGTACTTCTACAATATAGTCAGCAATGTCATTATCAGGGTAATGCCATTTTTAAAATGTGAATTTATGGAAATTGTGCATTCAATATTTCTTTACTATTTAGAGTAATGAGATGCAAGAACAGCAGCTTTATAATAGAGTTTGTTCATCCACCTGAACTACACAAAGTGAGCATTGCACTTTTCTGTAGAAAAGTATTTTCTTTATTTCAAGACTGAGTGAAACCCTCTTAAAATATGAGTCCCAGGCAGCAAGATAACTGACACAAAAATATTTTAAAAGAGCTTGGAATCATCCATTTAAACATATTGTTTATAAACTTGTTCCAGAAATCATGATCATATTCCATTTTTTCCCAGTGATTCATGATGTACATGGCCTGCAGTGCCCAGATTTTTTTTAAATTTTACTTTATTTTTCAGAATCTTATGCTTGCTACTAAGAATATATACCTGATCACATTAAAATAAGCAAAATTTGAATAGACTTTTCAGTAAGACATAGTTTCACTGACACTAAAACTAGTCTAGGCTAATCCTATTGTGAATGAATAAAACATTTTACTATAGAAATTTGTAAAACCCTAACATGTTCTTATTGTGAACCCTGGGATTTAGGATAGATAGATGATGGATGGATGGATGGATGGATGAATGGATGGATGGATGGATGGAGGGATAGGGAGATAAATATCTAGATTGATGTTTGATGCATAATAACACCCTATATAAAAAGAAAAACATCCATACATATTTCTTTCATTTCACCTGTGATATGCTATTTCAAGAAAAGACTGTTATGCGAACATATGAAGATTGAGACAAGAATATCAGTGAAGGAAACTCAACTACATTTCCTACTACAACTTCTATCTAAATTTAGCTTTCAGTCTAATTCAAAATCACTGCTACCACAGATTCCTGTCCCTTTTCCTTCTTTTCTTCTATTCTTTCATTCTTGGCAACATTTTATATGTTATTTATTCCAAGCTGTTCAAAATCTCTCCCTGACCTATTGCACTACATTTTTACAAGGACCATGTGTAGAGTCCCAAGATCTGGCAAATAGTTAGGACAACTCCTTTCAAATTCTGCTGCCTGAGAAGCAGGAAATGATTCTATTACCTGTTAAAAACTAGAATACATTGAGAAGTAAATTTCACTGGCAAGGCGCTGACATGCTATTTCTCTCCCTCATCCAAAACAGTAGTAAAATAAATAAATTTAAGGGAAGGAAAGAAAGAAATTATTCAAATAAATTTATTATCCCTCCATTAAAGTCATCTTCATAATGAATGTATTGAAAATGTGTCTAAATTTCATTCACCAGAGGACAAATCTGCCATTTTGAAGCTATGGGACTCTTGGAGTCTATACAGTTATTTTCATTATTTCCGGAGAGTAGCAGGTGTCTATGGGTGCTAAGTCGGAAACAGTTCTGGGAGCAATGTAAGACTTTGGGCACTTGTATATCAGAAGCCAAAGAGAGAGCTATGTTTCTAGAGGATAGCTTTGGCTTATAGAGTCCCAGTACAAGTACATGAATAGCTGAATTTTAAAATACTTATTTGTATTTTAAGATGTTTTAAGGTATATAAGAAAATCATGGTATAAAACTGAAACGGCAATAATTAAATCTTTGTATAGCTTATTTCCTTAACCGATATATTAAAAGACAACCCATATCTACTTTTTTAATGATTCTTATTCTTGCAAAACCCTTTATTTATATCTATAAGTACAGATTATTTTCATTAAGAGCTACCCAGTAAATTTATCCTCCATACAAATGTATATGCTAATTATTATTTGAGTTTCTTTTGGTGTCTTTAAACCTTTGATTTAAAAAAAAAATAATGATGTGTTTAAGAAAACTTTGTTGATAATGCTATTGGAGATATTCGCTCACACTAAAAACATAAATTTAATTTGTTTTAGCAAATCAACAGATTTCTTTCTTCCATAAAAATATTTTGGCAGTGTGGAAGGAGATGCAGCAGTTAGGATCATAGAATGGTCCCTTTTCTTCATTTATGCCAGCTTGTTGACTTGGCAAGCAGCCTTGGTCAAGAAATATAACCATCTTTCTACCATTTGTTAAATTTGCATAATTAAGGAGCAATTATACATGGTATTGTTTTGTAGGAGGCTCCTCAGCTGGCTTTCCCTTATTGTGGTTTCATGCCACTTTCCCATTTTGATTACCAAAAATTGCTTTGACTTTTTGTCATTCTAATGAGGTTAAAAGTAACGCCTATTTATCAGATTGATACATAGTTATTGAACTTGGAAAATAATCTCATGAGCAAAATAAATTTATGGATATTTTCATTTAACTTTTTTGATATGCACATTAAAATTGGCTTAGAGCAACATTAGTTGTTACCTAGTAGGGGTGTGTGTGTGTGTGTGTGTGTGTGTGTGTGTGTGTGTGAGAGAGAGAGAGAGAGAGACAGACAGAGAGACAGAGAGACAGGGAGAGAGAGACTTATAGTCAATAGACAGTTATAAATTAAAACTATATAACTGCTTAGAAAGTTTGGTATTATCATTTTCTTAATTTTCCTTCTGTTTGAAGTATGTGTTATGTGATCATTCTTTTATTATTTCTCACTGATCATCCTGTCAATCCACACTGCGATCAGAATATGATCACATTAGGTTTCCGAAAGTAACTTTATGTGGGCAACTATTTGAATGACATAATAAATCAGTCAATCATGAAAATATTAGCACTATTCTAGGGTGTCAACTTTAAATTTTACAGGTTTCTATCTTACTGCATTGACAAGTAGTCAGCAATTCCCATTTCAAGCTACTTCTGGCAATGTTTTTGAAATGTTTGCAGAATCTCCAATACTCCCTTAGTTAACACCAGGCTTCTGAACTGTTTTATATGAAGACATGGGCATATACAAATGATAAATTTAAGAACAAATAATCATTGATGTCCAATGAAAATCTTTGAAAAAATGAAAAAAAAACGTATTGAAAAAGATTTTTAAAGCCTCATATAATAATTAAATTACATGAGGTAAATTATATATTGATTAAGAAATTTTATAAGAAAAAAATAATGCTTGTTTGCTATCCATGCCACAACCTATGTATACACATTTTTTTAATTTGCAAAAGAAAAATACACAGAATAATATTGTGAATGCTAATACGAGATACTCGTATTGAGTAACTGATTATCATGATTTAATGTACAATATTGCTAAGTAACCTTAAATTCTATAAATAAATAATGAACTTAAACTGATCTAAGCTAAAAAGAAAACATTTTGGATCACATACGGCTAGGTTCTATGCTAAAAAATGTATTTAGGAATAGGTTACTCCTGATTTCTTGACATCTTTCTGTGTCTTATTTTTTCTCAGACACTATAGAGTCGCCAGAGTAGAACTATTCCCTTATGTCCATTCAGATTCAAAGTAAATGAGAAACAGTTGCTTTTCCAGAAAAGTCAGTGAAAGCCTTATCATGCTTCATTGGCTTTGGCTGGTGACATACTTGTGCGTGAACCACTCACCATGGCCAAGAAGTGCAAAGCTGATGGCCAGTCCTAAATCAAGCACCTACCTCTGGACTCAGGAACATGAGAATCATTACAATAAATGAAGGCATGGATAGTACAAACTATCAGGTTAGAAAGAATTTTCTCAGGTCCACTGAAGGGCTTGAAATGGATTGTATATAAGGGATATTGATTTGCAAGTTGGCAAACAGTGCAATAGTTCATCTTATAAAGTTAGTAGACCAAGTCACTTATTCAACTGCGCCCTTTCAACTCCAGTCACTAAATGGTAGCACCCTTCAAAATTAGATCTGAATTTAAACATTTATAATTGGATTAGCATATCTAGTAGACACCTATAACTATTTTAGATAACTGGCAACATTAAAAGTGGCCCTTGATGCCCAAATTCCTCTAGGGCACAATTAAACTTGAATTATAATGGCTAAATGAAGATTCTCATATAAAACCACTACGAACTCTGAAAACTTCATTAGATAGGCCGCACAATTTAGAATGATTCTAAAAACATTTGAAGCGATTTCAGTGTTAATTTTCCCTTTGGAAATTAAATTTCCAGTATCATATATGGTCCTGACAATAATTTCATGAGGTCAACTGAGAACATTTTTTTTCTTTTCAACTGCAACTTAGGGTTCATAAGGACAAATAGCTCACTACGATTATGTAGCTATGATGTGTTGGATCTTGGACAATAAACTGCATCTTGTGATACTAAATCAAATACACAATACTCTGTCTTTCACAATACCAATTTTAGTAAATCATGTGGGGGATATTATTTCTTCCAAAAAATATTTCTTATTTTTAATCTCAGTGATATCTTCATTCCAAAGAAGCAAATGGCATATAACCTATATTTAATAACGATTTTTGAATTCATGGATGGATAATATTTCTTTTAATGTGTAGACTACTTTCTGTACAATCTTTAAAATAAAAAGCAATAGCCTCGAATAGCCTCGCATGGTAAAATGCCAGAAGAAATTGTTTTTGTAAATAAATATTGGCAGTAAGACCACATATTAGGCAATATTAAGGATAGAGTGGAGTCGATTCATGAATAAACAGAATAATGTAATAAATGGAGAGATGACATTTGAAATATGGGGGAAAGATAGATTATATATCAACTAATGTTGGGACAAAGTGTTTAATATATTGAAAAAAATGAAGTTGGCCCTTACTTCACTCATTATTATAAAATACATTTCAAGTGGAACAGAACTTGAACAATAGCAATGAAAATAGTGAAATGTTTAGAAGAAATATAAGATGATGGTTAATAGCATGGAGTGAGAATTGTATTTTTGAGGACAACAGAAAGCCAGATGTATTAAAGAGAATTACTAAGATGTATTACAATACAAGAAATTAAAATATCTATGTAAAAAATAATATTAAGAAAATACAAAAAATTCAAAATATATTTGCAGCATATGTTATATAAAATAGTAACATACACGTTACGTACTATTATATGTAAATATTGTAACAACATGTTACATATTTTATCATTAATATGTAAATAACAAAAAAGCAAAAATTCAGTGGAACATTTGCAAACTACATTTTCAGTGAGATCATAAGAAAACGTGAAAAAGTGCTCAGTTTTACTGATAATCATTAAAACTACAACAATGAGATTCCATTTTTCAATTACAATGTGACTTAAGTTTTAGTGGTATTGTCAAGATTATTGGGATAACATGCTCTCATATTTCTTGATAGACATCTAAAAGACATATACTCTTTGACTTAGCCTCTACTTTTTTTGGAATTAAACTACAAACCACAGATTTGTAAAACTACTTATGTACAAACATGTTAATTTTAGCGTCGTCTATTAACTGAAAACAAAGATCAGTTAAATTAACTGTGCTAGCCATATAATCCATCATTCTGAAAATAAATGAAGTAAATTTATATGGGCTGATATGGAATAGCATCCATAATGTACTGTTAAAGGAGAAAACGAGTGAAATTTAGAAAATATGTTTATATCAATTTATTGGCTTTAAAAAGTAAATGAACATGGAATATTTCTGAAAGGAGTTTCAAGTAACAGTCGTATCTGTGGTTACCCAGGTTATTTACTTATAATGTTTGATTTTTAAAAATATGTTACCATGTGCATATATTACTTTTTATTACTTTTTCAAATGGGTAGGACTACTTTTTAAAACAAATTATTCTGGCAAAAATAGATTCATAGTGCCTTTACTATACACTTATAATTCTTGATCAAGAACCTAGTTTATTCTTAGTTCTATCCTAAACATTTTTTTAAATAACTCTAAAAGTGCTATATGGAAATTATGCCAGGTTTAAACTGCTGATGGCACAAGCTACTTGAACTATACGGTTGTCTGCTTTTTTTTTTTTCCTTCCAACTCATCCTTAGACAGATCTCTGGCCTGAGCTTAGTCCTGCAAACAAGACCACATGGTCTCATTATTGAATGCCCAGTTGGTTTCTAAACAAGGATTTGTAGCTGGTGTGCCAGTTTCCACTACTCTGCTTCAGTTCCCACTGCTCATCAATAAACCATGATGTGCTACACAGAACCCTGTGCCTTGGGGCCAGCCTGTCAATGATAGTGGACCATGAAAAATTATATGTGTTCACCAATCATTGCAGAGAAAATCCAGAGAAAGAGCTCAAAACAATTCTTCAAAGGACTATTCCTAACTTAAAAGCAGGAACAAAATGAACAAAAAGAGAGGAAAAAACAAGCCCACAAGTGAACATAAAAATATACACACAGTTTTAAAAGATGACAATGAAAATTAATATTTTAGATTCTGCATGAACAGTATAAACCAATCTAAAGTGTGCTCTCTGAACTAATCCATAACCAGATAATGCTTTCTGTCTTTAAGAAGATGATTGTGGTAGTGTTAGCATTTCATAATTCTTAGAAATTTAGAAAGTAAATGAATCTATATATATCTGAATCAGTAAACTGTTCAGCAACCTCAATAGTTTAGTTTCTTTGTTAAAATTCACATGTAACTATACACTTAACTATATTTTCCAACTTATCTATGGAAATAAATTATGTAATTTTTAACTTAGACTTTTTATTATATCTTCTCTAATCATATACTTTCCCTATGTTTTTCAACTGTATCTTTTGTCTAGACCACCCCTCTTGAAGTATTGCTCAAAGGCAATTAGAAATGTTTTCTGATTTGATAGATGAATCATTTACCTTATAACCAAACTGAACTACTGTCAGATAAGGAAAGGATGGTAAACTGTACCAACCGAAATGAAAGTGTACAAAAACATATTTTTCTTTATAATTCCATATTTAAATAGAATGCCGTTTCTATTTCTATAATCAATAAATATTTTTGGTCACTTATTGGGTATCAATATGAAAAATAAAAGAATTACCAGAATAGGAGGTTTCTCTACTTAGAGTTTACTTTATAGCCAATTAATATTTACATTACCCAAAGCTTAGAATTTCACGCATTATGTTTACAATAGCTGTAGATACAGGCTGCTTTGGATTAACTATGAAGAGAACCATCATTTCCATGTGGGGATTAAGGGAGTAGGAAAGCTGAACTAGGCAGGATGAACAGAATTCCATCAGGGACACAAGGTGAAAGGCATGTTAAATGGAGTCTAGAAGCATGGGCAAAGGAACAAGGCTGTCTGAGGTTCACTGAAAATGATTGTTATAGCTGATACGAAGGGTGCTTAGGTGTCAGTGACCATCTAGAAAGGGTACTGTAGCCCAGAGATACAGATCCTTTCAGAACTGGCTGAAGAACTGAAAATGAATTTTCAAGACATTAGGACTGTAAGACGGGAAGTGAATTATTAGCTGTGTACTTGTTAATTCTAGAAGCAGAGTGAATGATAGGTGATGGTAAAAAAAAGAGTTGGAGTTAGGGTTGGAAATGATGAAGACAACATATGATCATTTTTGTGAGGCAATTTAGTTAAGAATTGAGACTGTGGTTCAAGTTCTGACTGCCACTTTCTAGCTATGCAACCTGGAGTTTTCTAATTGCCTGAAGCCTTTGTTTCTTCTCTCATAAAATGTGAATAACATGTAGACCTTTAGGGTTGTTGCGAGGAGTAAATGAAATAATGCAGAGGAAATGCTAGTCACGGTCTGCGGCACATACTCAACTTAGCAGAGAAGAGAGCATAGCTTTCCCTAGCCTTGCTATTAAATGAGGAAGACAAAATGTCAGTGCAAGATAAGTATATTCTTAACATGATTGAAGAAAATATTTGATTCACTAAATACTTTCAGGCAAAGAAAAAACTCTTATGTTTGGAAAAAGTTTTCCTTTGTAGATATTAACATACTTGACTTTAAATATTTTAGTATTTGCTTAGTGTTCATTTTAATTCAAAGAAGTACAGTTCAATACAGGAATAATTACTTTACCTACCAAATATCTACATCAACATTTATACAGACTGTTTATCCCTCCTACAAAAGGTGTCCTATTTTCTTTTCTGTATAAAATATGACTATGCAAGCAACAAAGCAAGTCGGAAAAAATGGAGTTTTAAAAATCTGCCTCATGCGCTGTGCATAGCAACCTGGTGCTAGCTGGGGTTTTAGATGTTGTCTCCTATCTTTGTTTGTGAACCACATGCATCATTGGCAATAGGAATCAATGTGTGCTTTGGGAGGCACTCATGTGTACAACCAGGCAGAGCTGTACTTACTTAAGTCTATTTTCATCTTTGCCTTTGGAGCAGCTGTCACAGAATTCAGCCACTGAAAATGAAGAACAAATAAAAAGTGGAAAGTGGTTACTATTTCATTCTTATGTTCATTTGTGCTAAAGAAACTGATTGCAAATACAAATTGTTATATGCAAAACAACTGTCAGCCCCAATATAAATATTCAAGGAATTTTCTTCTAAAAGCTTACTTTTGAAAAACTAAAATGGAATTTATTTTCTGAACATAATTCATCCTGTTACGGGATTAATAAGGAGTTTGTTATTTTAAATTTACCTTTTCCCTCCCTCAAAATTCAATGGGGATATCAATTGCTTAGGAAAAATAAAACTGCTTATGGAAAAGATGCCCATGTGAATTAATGGTGAAAGCAGAAAGAGACTGATATCTGCATCAAGAGATGATTCTTTAAGAATTCATGAATCTTCCTTTACTTATTCATTTGTAGAGGTTAAATGTGAGTTGTTTTATGCAATACTTTATGCTTTGATTAGTCTCGAGTGACCGTTGACCGATCTCATTTCTCTCATGTGAAATACAACTTAGAAAAAAAACAAAGGAAATCAACAACAAACTTCTGTTGCCAAGATGTGCAACTGTGATTAATTTGAAATAAAAATTTATCCATCTAAAAGTTGCTTTTGAAATGCAAAATACCATTTCATTTATTGGTGCCCCTGCATTATCTCAAGTGACTGTGATCTGAGATGACGGCACAGTGTGATAGAATGAGCATTAAACAAGATTCTAAATATCTTCATTCTAGTCCAGCTTTGCCATTTCTGATCAGTATTACAGGCAATATTTATTCAACAAATGTTTACTTTGAACCCACTATATGTCAAGGAAGTTTGAGGTGCTAGGGAATAAGACAATTAAAATGCCTCATCTCATTGGCCTTAAATTTTAATGAGGAAAACAGAAAAAGAAATTGTTAACGTCAAGGTAATTTCAGATGGCAATAAATGCTGTGCGGATAGTAAAATAAGAAATGACCACTGGGTACTACTTAAAAAGGGTATTTAGCCCCTCTGAGAAGTGGATATTTAATTATATCCTTCGACACATCACCTAGCTCATTGAGGCTGCTTCCTAAGAGTAAAATTGACAAAGAGTAATTTCAGTGCACATTCAAATAAATGAATATGTAAAGAGCTATGGAAATAAAACAGTTCTATTAAGCAGAGAGGCAGATTTCTAGAAGAGGAACTGAATTTTCTTTAGCTGTCAAATTGTTATTCCTTTTGCTATTTTCTGTTATAAGCCCTTAGAAAGATCAACATGTTAAATATCATATAGTGGTCTCCCTTCTCTAATCTCAGTTAATGCAAGCTCTATATTCAGAGAACAGAGATCAAATCTAAAGCTTTGTCAGGTATTATCTGTGCATGCTTGGTAAGTTAACTTCTCTGTGCAACAGTTAATGGGATATTCCTTTAATTCCAATCTTTAAAGAGCTTACACCATAGTTAACTTGCATTTGGTTTACTTTAACTCATACTCAGAGTTAGCATGAAATAAAAGTATTTGTTAATGTTATTGTTGCTATTGGTGAAGTTTTTATGATGAAGACCCAACCCTGATAAAGATAAGGCAAAATGATAAGGCATCAGCTACTTGATACTATGCATACTCTGAGGAAGTCTTGAGCCTGAATTGCCCTTGTTCCTAAACTCTGCTTTTCATCCAAATCTGTAAAATGTGGACTACAAAATGTTCATCACAACCACCACCCACATATTGGCAAAAGACACACATCCATGCTCCATGTGACAGACAGGTTAATATTTTTTAAAACATTAATTAGATTCTGTCCACTGAATGATGCCCTCCAGTCACTTTGAAGATAATCTAAACTTTTACAGAGGTCTATGTAGAGCTAAATCATCTGGTCCCTGCCAGACGTGACACTTATTCACTTTCCAAAATGTATTATTGTTTTTGTTTTTTACACCCTTGAAAATACTAAAGGCTTTTCCAACTCACAGCCTTCGTGCATGTTGTGTCTTCTCCTGAAACATTGTCAGCTGTCTCCCCATTCTGCAGATCTCAGCTTAAATATCATTGTCTCAAAAAAGCCTTTATTTCCTGACCCTACCTCCCTCTACCAAATTCATTTCTTGCTGCATGATGAACTAAATGTCTTGTTTCCAACACAGTCTTCGCTTACTTTCTTTTTTGTTCTTTTGGGTTTCTTGTCTGATTTCCCACATCTGACTGTCAGCTTCATTAGGATAAAAATCATCATCTCATTCATTTTTGTGATTTTACTGAGTAATTAACCTATAGTAGAAGTCCAATAAATGAATCAATGATGAATAAATGAATTGATGAATGAATAGATATTCGACATTATAGTTAAAATAAACATGCTTTTCCTTGTTTTGCCAAATAAATACTTAATAGTGTTTTTTTAATGTGTTAGTTTTCTTCTTTGTACAGTTCAGTTAAAAACGATGGTGCTCTTCTTTGATTTAAAAAGAAATACAGTGAAGAGTCAAAACATCCCTATACTACATCAGCCTTTTTCTCTGTCCCCACACTCTAGACTTCCACATTTTTTTCCTTACATTTTATCTTTCTCAGTTTCTCATTAACCCTATTTCCTACTATAATAGACATAAAAGTTATGTGTATTCTTTATTTTACTGCAACTCAAAGCTCTGACTTGATTTTTATTCATGTGGTGTTCAGCACTTTGACAGATTCTTCGAGACCTTTAAGAAAGTCATGAGATTGTGAGTTTCTGAATGTTTGGAATTCTGTTTTATTCAAGCTTGTATTCACTATATTGCTTAGCATGAATAAAATATATTAGAAATTCAATTTAAAAAAAATTAATTAGATGTCATCAGGTTATTAATGAAAATAAACCAGTCTAAATATTTACGTCAAAAAAGAAATACACTAGACCAAACAGCATACTGAAGGAAATTTTTTAAAGATTGAGATTTCAAATTAAAAAAAAAAATTCTCCACGAGTATTCCCCCAGGATGGACTAAGTTGCATAATTTCCATATTTTAATGGTTAATAAAAAAAAAAAAAAAGGTACATGTAAAAAAAAAAAAGGGAAAGTAGGGGATAATAGAGATAAAAATAGAAATATAAAAACTGAATATGGTTTGCCTCACAAATCTATACTTTAGATTACCGAACAGCACGCAAGTTTTCTCCTCTATTCCTTTTTTTAGATCATCATGAGAGAAGTGAAGGACTCCTTGCCTTTCTTTGAGGAAAAGATTTAGTATTTCCTCAGTATGAACTACTCTCTTCCTTTTCAAAATATATTCTTTAGAGAAACAGCCATATCTTTGTGTTAACCCTGGAGCAAAGTGTCCACACCAGGGCCTGGAGGACATCTGTACATCCTCCAGCAATTCTAGCCTCGGTTTCCTGAAGACTGATGTTAGTCGTTGGCACCAGGGTTCTGAGTGATGATGGGGGCTCCATATAAGTCACTGCCCAATTAGTGAGATCAGCATCCTAAAGACTTCTTCAATGTGTTTAAGATCTTGACATTTTCAAAAAGAAATGTTCCAACATTATCATGTAAGAAAAATGATGACCTTTTCATTCTTTTTTATTCATTAAAAGATGTCCTTGGCTTTAAGGCCCACAATTACCACTTAGAGAAAGATGAGGAAATCACAGTTTATCTATCCATCAAAAGCTTGCCTCTGAAAATTGACCTATAGATTCCAGATTTATTTGGAACACAGCTATCTCTATTACATCCTCAGAATTTTTTGTTTTGTTTGTCTTGTTTTCTTCTCAGCTCATTAAAGCCAATAGAGATTATTTGTGAATAAGTACCAACAAGTGTCATGAAATATCAAGAATCTTACTACCCAAACAGGAGATGTAACCTATGAACTAAACAAAAACTAACACCTATTTGGCCCTTATTGCTTTCTAAGTTCTACATACACTCATTTAATATGCACAGGCTTTCTATGAATTAGGTGTTAATATTATCCTTATTGTACATATGAGGAAACTGAGGCTCAGAGAGCTTAAGTAATTTGCCCAAAATAGCACAACTATTAAGTGACAGAATTAGTATTTGAAGGAAGCAGACTTAACTCAGAGTTCTCTAAACCAGTCCACCAATCCTCTATTTATACTGAAATAGAGGACATAATATCTAGAGGAAAACAAAAAATTATTTGTAAATTTAAGAATTGATAGTCAAATACCACAGTCTTTTATACATGCCCACTTGTTGGTTGGAACACTGAAGATAATCATATTAAGGAAAATTGGAATCTATCCCTTCTTTTATTTTCCCTGTCACTCTCAAATAAGTTTTAAATCTGCCTCTAAAATGAGATTCATTTTCTTAAAAGTCAACAGCCTGCGAGTTATGTGTGTATACACTGCTGATCCCATTAAAATTTTTCTTCATATTTTCTCTTCAGAGTTCTTTCCATTAATTCATGTCCATGTTCTCTGGAAGGTGAAAGCTTTATTGTATGAAAATTCATCTTGAACATGAATATTAATAGTTTCCACTTCAAAATTTGTCTATGCTTTGTTTATTTATTTCACATGTAATACAGTTATGTATCACTAAATGTAGTTATTGAACACCTATCGAACAATATATTAAATATTGTTCTAGATGCTGGTAATTAAAAAAAGAAAGATGAGACATATAAGCCATGTTCTCATGAAGCTTACATTACAGTAGAGTGAGGCAACATTCGATGTGTATTCAAATAAATATATTAAGCAATTTTAGATAATAAAAAGTGTTACAAAAAAAAATGAAAGGTGTGAGTAAAGTAAAGTATGGATCAAGGCTATCATTATTAAATAGGGCCATGTGAAGGTATCAGGGAAGAATTTTGTGATGTGGCAATATTTGAGCTGAGACCTAGACCTAAGATGAACCAGAGCCAATTCATCAAAGACAGGACTAGCAACTTTCAGACATAGAAAATCCATGTGCAGAAGCAAGAATGAGCTTGGCATACTATTTGAAAATAAAGGCCCATGTGAACAGGAGGAAAATTGGTGCAAACTGTGGTTTCAAAGATACCAAGAATGTTGCAGGCCCTGTTAAGGGATTTTAATTTTATTCCATGTACAAAGGAAAATCATTAACAGTTATAAGTAGAGAACTAAGTCTAATTTTTTTTTATTTTTAGTCCAACACTGGTTACTCTCTGGAGAACAGAGGAAAAGCAGCATAGAAGCAGAAGACTAGTTAGGAAGCAATTGCAGTAGTTCAGATAAGGGACACAGGGTGATTGGATGAAGGTGGTACCTATGAGCAAGCAGAAAAGTGAAGATATATTTTGATGATTGAACAAACAATACTTGGTGACTGAAGGGATGTGTGAAATGCAGAAATCAGAGGATGGGGTGGAGAATTGAAAATGACTTCAAGTTTTGGCTTGTAAGATGAGGTAGAGGGTATTATTCTTTAGTAAGATTTATATATATCTTATTATATATATTGGTGGTGGGCATGGAAATCAAAATTTTCTTTTTTGGACATGGTAAGCTTGAGAGAACAATTAGTCATCAAAATGGATACAGCAAATAGTTATGTGAGAATCTGCAGACATTTTGAGATATAATGCAAATGTTTAGAATTTGTTTTTTACATTATTTAAGAGTTCTTTTTTGTCTTAGAAGCTTTTTAATGTTTAAGCCTTAATTTAAGTCCCTATACCTTTGAATAGCCTAAATGCTCTAAAAATATCCTTTATGACCAGAGAGAAATATTTACTCTTATAACTTATAAGCATTATTTCTTAAATATTAATAACAGAATTCTCCTATGTGTTCCCTAGCTGCAATAATATTGTCATTGAAATTCTGCTATTAGAATTTGTTACATGTATCTGGAAACAACTCAACATGTAAGCTTGACTGAAAAATTTAAAATACACATATAAGTTGAAGTGCCACACATTCAGTGTATATCATATTGAAAAAAAAAAAAAGACTAGACTTAGAGTTTTCTGGTTCAGCATGTAAAGAGCTTAGAGGTCAACATTTTATCCTAATAAGTAAAAACCTAAACAAAATGAAAAAGTCAACAACTTTTCTTAGATCTGTCACAGAAGTAAGGTCACAGGACAAACTATGGCCTTCAAAATGGAAGAAACAGGCAGATACAGAGAATTACAACTTACTGGATCAGAAACTCACAAAGCAGAACCCACTGGTTCCAACTCAAGAACCAGTAACAGGGTAGGGAAACATTAACTGTAATTGACAAGTGCTGGAGGCCCAGTATAGAGAAGCCTGATAGTTAAAAACTCCACAGGGACCCAGTCATAAGGTAAATATCAGAGAAAAAATTCCCTCAGGCTTCCAGTAAAAGGAGGGGAAAAGAAACCATTTTGAAATAAGCCAGAGTATTCTGTTATTTTTAACAAGGCCTGCTTTCAGGGAAACTATTTAACCAGAGCCTAATCTGTTAGAGTTTTATCAGAACCTAATCTAACTGGGAAAAGTAAAATACTAAATTATAGCCACCTCTAGACATTTTGTCCCAGCTAAGGGGAAAGTGGAGGAAAACTGAGAAGCACAGATGAAGTTCATAGTCAGGGCACAGGTTCACCAAAAGACTGAGACATAATCACTGCACTATAGAATGACACCTTATCAGAACATTATAAAAGGCTTATTTACCAGAGTTCCTTTCACTCAGTAAGTCAAATCTGTTTTCAACAAAAAATTACAAGGTATACTAAAAGGCAAAAAATATAGTTCAAAGAGACTGAACAAGCATCAAAATCAGACTCGGATATGGCAGGGATGTTGGAATTATCAGATGGGGAATTTGAAACAACTGTAATTAATCTGCTAAGGGATCTAATAGATAAAGGAGAAAATATGCAAAAAGAGATGGATAAGCAGAGAGATGGAAACTCAAAGAAAGTATCAAAAAATGCTAGATATTAAAAATACTATAACAGAACTGAAGAATACTTTTGATGGGCTCATCGATAGACTGAATATAGCTGAAGAAAGACTCTCTAGGCTTGAACATATAACAACATAAACTTCTAAATGTGAAAAGCAAAAGGAAAAAAATGACTGAAAAAAAAAGTAAAACAGAATAAAATGCCCAAGAATTGTGAGACAACTGTAAAAGGTGTTGTATATGCATACTGGGAATACCAGAAGGAAAAGGAGACAAAGGAACAGAAGCAATATTTGAGAAATAATAACTGAGGATTTCTCCAAAATTATTAATGTCAGACTTCAAACCGCGGGTCCAGAACACTCAGAAAACGCCAAGCAGAATAAATTCAAAAAAAAAAGAAAAGAAAAGAGAAAAAAAGAAGAAAAATCCTGCACACTATACATAGGCATTATATTCAAACTACAGAAAATAAAAGGTATAGAAAAAAATGTGAAACGAAGTGGGGGGAATTCTTATGTAGAGAAGAGCGAAGATGGGAATTACATCTGATTTCTCAGAAATTATCAGGGCAAGAAGACAATGGACTTATATCTAGAGTGAGAGAAAAACAATAAACCCTGGAATTCTGTACCCTGCAAAATTATCCTTCAAAAGTGAAAGAGAAATAAAGACTTTCTTAGACAAACAAAAATTGAGGGAATTTGTTGCCAACATAACCGCTTTGCAAGAAATGTTAAAAGAAATTCTTTAGAGAGTATATAAAGTAAATAATACCAGAGAAGGAATAAGTGAAAATAAAGTAAAAACTTTTATTTTTTTTCTACTAAATAATGAAACGCACTTTGAGTCTGTTTCTTAACGAGATATTGAAGAATGAGATAAATTTGTAACTAGTTTATTTGGATTTTTACTAAGTACTTTAAGGGTAGTTTCTAATAAATATATGATGTAATTATCCAAAGGCAATGGTGTGTTGGCAAATAGTTAACAACTGGCTCTCTGGGGAGAAGGTATGACTTACAGTGTTCCCTGATTTCCATGGTATAAATACTCCCACCATGGAGGATTTCAAGGTACTGATATTAATACAGAATTGGGAACAGATGTGAAGCATTGGCTTTCTTGGAGTCAGTTTATGAGATTCTCAACACACCACATCTTTGATTTTGCTATTCTGAGCAATTCTTTTCTAAAAGTATGTTCATGCTATGTATGAATTTTAATTACTAATAGTATCAACATCATCCAATAATTCTAATCAACCATTCCTATTAGAAGTATTTGAAGAATTCCATGTTTCAGTGAAAGTTCCTCGGGAATGAGCATCAGTATTAAGAACTGATTTTTCTGATATAGTTTGAATTCTTGACTTATTTTATTTAATGGTGATTTCAGACAGCTTCAGGAATTAAGTAAATTACTTTATGTTTAATAATCCATTAGACCTATACATTATTACTCACAAATAGAAATTATATATATTTGCTAAAGTGGGCCACTGAGTTCAACTCAGAAACCAGCTTGGTCTGCTTCACATATAATGCCTAACTCATTTTGTTTTGTTTTTCCCATGTCATGTTATTTTAGACTTTGCCCTGCTCCCAGACTAGTAGCTGATCACTGTTTTCTGTTTTGTTTTGTTTTGTTTTTAATTTTAATTTTTAAATAGCCATTTGTTGTAACTATGCATTCCCTTCACTTTTGTAATGCTGTTTGGTCACATTTACAGCTTCTGTGTGTCTGTTGTGCTTTCATTTATTTCTTTGTCTTTTTGTAAAGACATAGCTTTCTAGAAATGGCCTGTATGACCCTCAAAGAAGAGGTAGAAATCAAAGAATAATTATAAGGACCTACATAAATGAACATTGGGTATATAATAGAGGAGATGAGGTAAAAAAGAGAAACAAGAAGAAAAGGTAGAGAGGTCTATGACACATTGTTGGCAACCTTGCAATGCTTTTTTTTTTTCTTCCTAATAAGAGTAAAGGGAGCCCTGAAGATAAATATAGTCATGGAAAAATACTTAAACTTTAAAAAAAAAAGATTATCTAAAAAGAAAAATTCAGTTTAGAAAATGACACTACCTAAAGCCCTTTTGAAATTCCCTTTTGAAATCAATGCCTATAGGGATAGAGATAATTTAAGAGCTTCAATAACAAATGGAAAACAAATTCCATATTCCGCTTCACATTGGTTAAATGTTATATATAAAACTAAGCACCAAAAAGAATCGATAGAGTCATTAACTATCTCACCCACTGGGTATGATAAATCATAGATTAGCTTAAATGTGATCAAACTCTTTTTTCCCCCATTCAAAGGAAAGTACTTTTCTGTTCAAGGACCACTTAATTGAATGATGCTGGCTGCTCTCCCTAACATCCAATTTTCTATAGTCATTTGAAGTGTGGGATTATTTAACTCAAATTCTAAGCAGCTAATTTCAGGCTGAGACAACAGCTGTATGTGGAATATAGATGCCTCATGAATGTTACCTAAATATAATATTGGATATTGGATATCTTATCTTCAGCCATTTTGATCTCTTGAAAGAGATTCATTTGCTGAAAAGAAAACTGACCAGTTCAGTTTATTTATGTTTCTTTCTGAATGAAAAAAATAGCCAGTTTCATGGGGAACTCATCTTGGTTTTTGACAAACAGAAAGTATCTTCTGAATTTTGTCATTGGTAAAGTCTATCTCTCAGGCATAACCGGGACTTCGATATAAAGTAAAATCAGTTTTTAAACCATAGCTATGCCAATTACTATGTCAACTTCATTCAGTTTAAGTTGCTACCTGATAGGTGGTATAGAGATAACCTAAAAAAAATTAAAATGTAAATGTTATCTTTACATGGTATTTGAAAAGTAAATTCAGAACATTCCTTCTATGAACCATCTAGTTTTAAGTAGGGACAATTTTATGCTATGTATGTGTGTATGTATACATTTATTTGCATTTCTTTCCCAAACCAATTTCTACATTTTCTTCCCACATTTTAGAAATATCCATTATATTATGTCAATACACAAATAAAGCAATTATTGAAAAAAACATTTCACTGTTTCCTTCTACTCAGAGAGATTTTGTCTTCTCCCGGAATTCAAGGTCTCTTCATTCCTTTTTTTCTCCTCAAATAATCAGAATACACTAAGATATATGTTTAGATACTTGATACTGGGCATTTTTATCTATTTCTTCCAATATTTATTTCTTTCAGGATTCTTTATATTTTTTTTCTATGTTTCTAATTTTTATTGTAATTCTATAAAGTAGCATTCATTTAATTCTATAAAGCTCTGAATAACAATGAGAAAAAATGCAACAAAAAATTAATCTTATATTTTCTGCTGATATTTGCATACTTCATATAAGTCCGGTATATATGCATATGTGTGTATGTACACATATTCATGAATATACATATACATGTAGATACTGTGTTTCTATAAGTGATATGACATCTTTAGCTCTATAAATGTAAAATAATAAACACATTCTTGTGCAATTATGTTCAGAAAAATGACAAGAAATCAATATAGTTAATAGTATTAGCAGGCTCTATTTTTATGGACACTTTCCTTTTCTTAAAGTTTTCCTGGTTTATTCTTCTCTATCTTTATTCCTTTGTGATCTACCTTGATACATTCATTCACAGGCCACTCTTGAAAGGTGACTGATGACAAATGGGCCTTAGAAATGAGAGCAGAGACAATTCCAAGCTCTGTGACATTATTGCCTTTGTACATTTAAGTTTTTTTTTTTTTTTAAGCAGAGGCTTTTAATGGTATTTGTAATAAATATTTATTTTATAAATAGTCTATGAAAATTTCTGAGGCAATTTATTTAACAAACCTTTTTCTTCTTTCTTTATCTTTAATATGAACCTGTCCATTTTCAAATGTTTAAGAAGTTGAGCACAATGTACCAAATATAATTTCTTATGAATTAAATGATCTCTAATTATATCACTGATAGTAGGATTATCCACATATCTTTATCTCAGATATTGTCCATTTTATTCAAAAAACATCATAAGGTGATTATTTTATTTCATTTTCCTTTATTTTATTTTATTTATTTTATTTTATTTTATTATTTTCCTGTGTTTTATTTTATTTTATCAAGCGTTAGGGAGATAATGCCAGTGTGACCTGAACTTTATTTTCTACTCCAAATTTTATCAAATAAAAGGTCGTTGTTTAAATTCAGGACCATCCACTGTCTGACTGTCATCAATATTCTTTCAATCTCTTAGAAATTCATCAGGTCAGTTGGGCAACATTTTTTTTCTTCCATTATCTTTTATCACGGTAGCTTGACAATACATTTATTAATGGCCATAAGTTTGTTGTAAAATCTTATAAAAAGATTTTTCAAGTATAGTAGACACATTTATTTTAAATGACTAGTTTTATTATGATAAGTAAATCTACATTCCTCATAATTTTCATGTTAAAAAGTAAGACTACAGTTTTTTAATAGGATGAATATATATACTTCTGGAATTAAGAATTTTTCTTCAACTCTCACTGATTCCATAAGTATGAAAATATGAGATTATAAATGACTTTCATCTATTTTTGAAGACTACCTATTTCTCTTATATTTGTTTTTATAGTGAATTACATGAGATTATTGTTACTATCCTAGTCAATATAACTTACTTATAACTTTTAACGATTGATTTTTTAAATGTTGACAACTGGTTGTTATAGTTTCACAATGACAAACCAGAACAACTTGATATTTTAGTAAATTGATATAAAACTTTTTTTATATTATGTAAAAATACCTATGGTATACATAAACAGCAAACATTTTTAAGAACATAATTTGATATAGGCAGTTTTGTTCTACACTTATACAATAGTTTAGAATGTAAACCTTTTGGTTGGATTATATGGTCTCAAATATGCTTTATTCTGAACTGCATAATGACCTACAAGATACTAATATTTTTCTCTTGAAAAATAGATTGCTATTCATAACAACACAAATTTCTGTCTTGTGATTTTTTTATACTTAATTTTGGCTATCTATCGATAGCTCGTCACTATTAATAGGAAAAAGAGACTATAATGATTATTCTGCATTTTCTTTGCTCTTAATATCAATTATGTATTTCCTTTTAATATGACAAGAATAAGATGATATTAAATGCTAAAGAGCCTATAAAACTAAGTTTCATTGCTTTTAAAAGACCTATAATGAAGCTATGATGTTATTTATCTTTCTTGAACTCAGATTAGGTTTACATCATCATTCTTTCTATCAAAACTCCATAAGGAAAGAGAAAGGAAGAGAGAAAAAGAAGGGAGGGATGAAGAGAGAGAAAGAGGTGAAGGAAGGAAGAAGGGAGTAGAAAAAAAACTATAGGAGGGGAAATGCAAGAGGAGAGGGAGGAGGGGGAGGGAAGAGGAGGGGAGACTGAAAGAGGAAAGGAAAGAACTCTCAGAAGTTTAATCTAAACCTAAGGCCACAGAAACATTTATTTTATGTGAATACATGTGCGCCTTTCAAAACTGATTGGCTGATTGTGCAGCTACACTGGCAAAAAGTTTGGCAATTTAAAAAAATAAATAAATGTCAATTACTTTATGCCTCAGCAATTGCCCTCCTGGACATTTATCCCAGAGAAATAAAAACTATGTTTACACGCAAATCTGTTTACTAATGTTTATAACAGCTTTATTCTTAATAGGCAAAAACTGGAAGCAACCAAGATTTATGTGAACTGGGCAATGGTTAAAGAAAAAGTGTAGAATAGCCACACCACAGAATACTGAACAGCAATTAAAAGGAATGAGCAAGCTCTTGATATACAGGACAACCTGGATGAATCTTTAGAGAATTATGCTATTGAAAAAAAATTTCTCAAAAAGTTACATACTGTATGATTTCATTTACAGAACATTCTCAAAATGATAAAATTATAAGTATTATAATTTTTAGATCACTAAAAGATTAGTGATTGCCAATTCATAAGGAGAGGTGGGTGGGAGGAAAGTGGATGTGGCTATGAAAAGGCAAAATGAAAGGATCCTTATAGTGATGGAAATGCTTTTTATCTTGCCTGTATCAATGTCAACATCCTGTTTGTGACACTGTATTATAGTTTCCCAAGATGTTATCACTGTAGGAAACTAGAGAAGAGGTACAATAGATAGTAATACATTATTTCTTAAAATTGCATGTGAACATACAAATTATCTCAAAATAAAAGATTTAATTAAAAAATATCTAACGGACATAAATTTAGAGCCTCCAAGCTTCTCAGATGTATCAGCAAAGGCAGTAAAACTTTAAGATTTTATAGTGGGATTCAGGATGACTTTTGTTATGACTTACCAGCCTTCTGATATTTTTGCAAGAAGACTGTATAACATAACTCTTAATGGCATAACAAATTAAGTACACATGTGATTTATGGAAAGTTTGACAATATCTTTATTCTCTAATTGTGAAATAGAGTATGATATTATCATTTTTATAATGGTCAGTTATTGACATGTGTAAGTACTTTGGCACATTTTCCATTTTGTGTGTTTTCTCATTCACTGAAATGTTGTATACCTATTTGTCTTTGCCAGAATCATGTGCAATTAAAGAGATTATTTTTTCCTCCTAGGAGCTACAAAATTATGTGTAAGTAAGCAATCTTATAACCAATGGAAGATTTATGCTTACTGGCAAGCATGGTTACCAGGTATTAGACAGTCATATAATTTTTAGATTCATATTTAATTGTTGAAACATATATTCCCCAAATAAAATTTTAACATTAATAAATAGTTTAGTCTTATCAGCCAAAAATCTAAAAATAAAGGTACACATTCTTGGATGTTTGATTTATTTACATTAATTTACTACTAATGCAAGAATGTCCATACACTTGTTAAATATAAATTGTTAATCTCAGGTCCATTTCTGATGCCCCTTATTATGGTTTTAAGGTTTAAATTGAAGCCTCAGGACATTTTTAAATGTCAAATTTTGCAGATTATAGATTACAGAGATTTTCCTCTAGTTAGTGTTCCCTTTCTCCAACAGCAAGTTAAAATATTTATTTATGATTTCGATAATATTTCCTTAAAATATTCATGCATAGTTACCATAATTCTGGCAATATGTAAAATTCAGTAGATTTTTATTCCATATCTATATTCTTCAGTTCCTTTTCCATTCATGCAGGAAAATAAGTTTCTTTAAAAATTCTGGCCTCTATTAAAAATGGTCACAAAACCCCAATGGGAAGATTATTAGTTACAATATTAAGTTTTCCATCTATTTCCCACACATGTGCTGACCAAAAGTTACCCACATAGGAACTGCATCATTGGAAACAAAAATCTTCTATTTGCTAGCCACATAGTCTCTCTCCACTCTAAACACTGATGGGGAGTTCTAAGAATGAAGCTTGTAAAGGTTACATGAAGGGAATATTGCAGAGGACACTGAATCTACAAATTTTCACATGTACAAATAAATGTATTATTAATTATGAAACAGGAACTACAGGAGAAAATTAATTGCTGCAATATCTTTAAATTTGAATGTGAATGTGCAGTATAGTTTCTGAAAAGCATTTTTACTTAAGAGGCCATATCATTTAATGAATAAGATCATAATTCATCACATCTTTCTTCTGAGCCAAGCAGATAATCTCATCAACTAGAAAGTCACTAGTCACTTCACTCCCAACAAGAAGGAAAATCTACTAAGGACAGTCTCCTAGTGGGTTTTAAACTGTTGACCATTGGTAATAATGGACTTCATGAGCCAAGAATACTGGTGCCTAGAAAATATTTTTACATAATAAACCATGCTTTCACTTGAATATGCATAATGATATAAACAGCCTGATGTCTCTTATGGTATTTGGGGTCATTGGGGTGTTTATTGTTCAGGACCCCCTCACTCCCTTTGCATGCATACACATACACACATTCCTGACAGAAAACTAGTTTTATCATCTTAGGTTTCAAGATTTCCATTAATTTACAATGAGAATGTCTCTTTTGGAACAACATTAGTAAGTGAAACATCATCTCACTATAAAAGTACTTATGAGAATAAAAGCTGGCAGAGTTTCCCATTAAAAACATTAATATAAATCAGAATATTCTAATATTGTAATGGCAATGCATGAAAACCACAAAGATAAGTCAGAATCAGCAAAAACAGAGAAAACACACATAATATATGTTAGAGTATATGTAATAATAATCGGTAGTATATATGTAATTACATATATATGTAATGTATGTGTAATGATTACACTCAGTGACAACCAGCAATGAAGGGACTGCTGTTTTAAAATGCAGCTTGACATTATAAAATGGAAGCATTAAATGGGTCAGCTAAGTAAACTGAAACAATAGAGGAAGAGTAACGAGCAAGCTGATTTGATCAGCAGTGCCCTTCTTCTGTACTACCTTCCTTGCTTTCTGCCTGGGTTTGCTTCAGTGAAACCTCTTATGCCACAACCACTGCTTCAGACAACCTTCCTTTGAGGAGAAATGAGGGAGGGACACAAGGAAAATATCACATGAAATTAAAAAAAGAAAAAAGAAAGTAACCACTGTTGCCGCTCTCACATTGAGAGGAAATCAATGGAGGTGGATGAATGGGGAGAGGGGAGCGGGGTAAACTTCCGCGATTCTCTCTGAGCCTGAATTGGAGACAGCTAATCTCTGTGACCTTTGGGAAAGCTGAAGGCATAAAATGACCCCGATAATCAAAAGCACAATTAGAATGAAGAGCGCAAAACCGTGACTGTGGTTAGAAAATGCAGACAATGAAGAGACTATGAAGGAAATTTGTCCCTTTAGCAGATGAGCGAATGCAGCTTCAGAGATGCCCGTAATAGTTGCAGCTGGATGGCCGCTGACTCAGAACACCTGGGGAGAGTTGGGCTGGGAGAAGCTGGCAGTTACCACGTGACCGGAGCCTAATTTACTGACGCTTCAGACTTTCCCCGCCTTCCTCCAAGGCACCAAGAAGTGTTTTTAACCCTCTGCAGGAGACAGCAAAAGAAGACCTGAGGTTGAAACAGCCCTGGGCAAGGAAGAGAAGTTTTCCTGTGAGAGTGAAGAAATGTGTGATTTTAATATCAAGTGTTGTTTTTCCTCAATAAATAAATTTGAGCGAATTCATCCTTGTCAGCACAAAGCAACCAAGCAATTAGGCAAACTAAAGTCAGCAGTTCAAGGCCTCAGCCACAAGGATGAAATGCTGTCTGCATGGAAATACTTTCTGAATGATTTACTGGGATATTCTGTGTAAATACGTGCTGAAGAAATACAATGGGAGGACATGATAAAACATGGCTAAACCAAAATGAAGTTTCAAAAAATCCATTTTTTTCTTGAATTTTAACTGACTCCACAATCATTTTTTCTTCTTTGTAAACTCCAGATTGCCACATTAAAACAGAAATATAATGTGTCTTTTCTCATTTTAAGAGGAAAATACATAGGATTTTTTTTCATTAAAATTATTAAGCGATCATTTAAAAGGTGATTCTAATTTGATTTAGTTATAATGATAGCTACCATTTCTTACTTATTTTTATTAGGTATCAGAACTAAAATAAGGTCATTACAAGCATTTCCATATTTAATCCTAATGATACTCTATAAAATAGATACTATTATTTCACATTTTTAAATGAAGAAAGTGAGATGAAAACAGGATAAAGTAACTTGACCAAGGTCACATAGTTAGCTAGTGACCCCTAAACATTATGCTATATTGTTTATCTAAATAATAATATATACTTAGTTGTAGTGATTCCAAAATGCTAAATAAATTATTTGATATTTTGACCAAATTTAATAAATTATATAGATTTTACCTGAATATTATTCAACATATTAACCAACAGCAGTGATTAGAAACATGCTTTAGTAACACACTTGGGGGAAGTGGTAATAAATTTACACATTCTATGATGAAAAGAGCACTACTTAAAGGATAAGGAGATATGAATTTTTATTCAGAATCTCAAATGTGATCGCTATATCCCAATACAGATTTCTCCCTCTATGAAAGAGGAATGTTCTCTCTTCTTGATCCCAATATCATTTTGATACTATGGAAAGAGTACTCAATTCATTCAGGTATTATTATTGTGCCATTTCTGTCCCTTACAATGTGAGATGTTTCTCTTCACACAACTAGGGCAGCTGGGACCACCACCTGTTAACTAACTTCAAGCGCCATTTAATTAGCCTATGTTGAAGTTACCTTATGCTTTGAATGGAAGGGAGTGGGACAGTAGCAGATGCTAAGCACAATAAAATAAAAGCTGTTGAGTACCAGGGCAGAGTGGGTGGAGAGAATAACAAAAAAAAAAAAAAAAAAAAAAAAACCAAACAACAGAGAGGGCACGAAACA
>NW_006494613.1:6819184-6885215 GCF_000325575.1 Pteropus alecto | reverse complement strand
AAAAAAGTCAACAGACTGAGAGGGCCAGAAATACTAGCAAAATGGACTGGAAATTAACTCACAGATGAAGTTCAAGGGGGCAAATCTCTGCAGATTAAATTCCATCCCACCAAGGTATCTATCAGAGTTTACTGAGGATTTGATTTGAGCATTTTGAATAAATGTAGAATTCAGTTGGACAGTTGGCTTAGTTTCTAATTATATAAAAGAATAGCCATCACTTATTATTTTCGTGAAAACCTCCGTGACTTTCTTAGACCAAACATTGAGATATCAAAGAAAAAACATGTTGTCATGATGAAGCATAAGTTTCTCAATTACTTTAAGAGCTCTACTTTGTCAGTATTTCCCCTAGAAGAGATCTGGAAATGAATGTTTTTAAAATTATAAGCATTTTTCCATCAATAGAATGATTTCCACACAGAAGGTACTTTATCTTGTTTTGTCAAATTAAGTTGAATTTGAATAAGTTAAAGGCTTCTGTGACATTTGTATTCTTCAGATTCACAGGCTTCTCCATGAATGTATTTACCTTCCTAACATTCAGTAGTATATTTTATGTTAGTAGAACACATATAGCTTTGTCTCTGATGTTTTTTGCTTAAATATGTTAGGTCTCTATTATTTAATCAGATTTCATCAACCTAGTGTAACTGGATATACACCATATTAGCTCAAACAAAATTGTACTTGAGAATTTTCATGTAATTATTGTTCTTTTTTTTCTCAGAACTGTAACATTTTTGTAAATTCAAAATTAGAATGTGGCATTGGCAAAGCAAATATTAATTCCAAATTTGTATTGTATCACTTCAGTTTCAAAAGCAGCCTCTCAGAAAAATGCATTCCGTTTATTCAAATCAGGATATACCTATATTTATATCAATAATATTACTAAAATTAGAGAGAGTTCATAAAACCAAGATGAAGTCCACCTATCTGGCAATATTTAAATACCTTCCTTCTTATTCATATCATAACTTCTTTCAGTTTTGAGAATTATCATTATTACCTTTTTCTCTATATCTAGTTTGTCATAGGTGTATATTTTAAATCATCCCTTGTAACATACGTTTTCTATAAAAGGAGACAGTAAAACCTAATGATATGTTTAATGGAGCTAAAAAATAAATATCTGAAATTATCCAATCTTATTGTTCAGTGACTAGAAAAGAATCACTAATCTAGTGTCCCGACGCTTATATATTATTGAAATTCTATCTAGTTTCTAGAATTAAATTGATGACTAAAGAGAAGTCATGGGGTACAGTGAAAATAAAAGATGCTTTGGAGTCAGAAATCATTTAGAATCAAATTCCAAATACACTATTTACTAGTTTTATGACAGAGGCCAAAAAAATTCTCTGAGCTTTAGTTTTATCATCTCCAAAATGGAACATTGATGTGGATCATGACCTTGATGATAACTATGATGACTATGATCATGAAACTGTAAGAATTACATGAGTAAAAATATATATACATATAAAATTATTTATTTTATATTAAAAACTAAAGCATTATAGAAATATTAGTTATGATTTAATTAGTACGGTTTTTATTCTTTCTTCACATTTGATTTATTTAATTATCTAATTACCTAAACCAGAAAATGAGAAAAGGTACTGTCATATATTTTGAAATCTTTGTATAAATCAACTTTCTCATTTAATACAATCCTGGCATCTCAAGTCATAATTTACAATTACCTACTCTATCATGGAGATTATTTTAGTTTGATTAGACACCAAATCATTCTGAATTTTTTTTTTGCTACTCAACAATGTTGGGTGATAAAGTCTTCAAATTTAAAAAGAACCATCTACTCACTAAAAATGTTATTTGAATACCTATTTTACATAAATGTTAATTTTTTGGTTTATTGTATCTTAACATTTTCTAATAATCATTAACCACATAGAGCATTATAATCATGATTCTTTTGTCTTTGAAAGAATCATAAGGAAGAGACCTTGATTTTTCCTTATAATAGCAAAACTGGGATGGTTGTAACATATTTCTATTACTATATTGCTGCTTTAAAAAAATAGGTTTCATTCAACATTTTCTAGCACAATTTTAGAACTTGATACATATTATATTTAATGTTCTATAGCATATCGATTGCTGAAAAAGTCATTTAGTCCTCACTGTAAATGATTTTTTAAATTCACTTCATTCTCTGGATATTGTAAAGTAGACACTACCTAAAAACAGCTACTGATTTTTTTTCTCTTTTTTTGACTCTTCATCCCCATAACATAATTCTTATTTCTCCCCTTATTTGCTCAGTTCAAAAGAATGGGGCAAATAATAATGTACCTTCCATAATTATTTTAACTACACATGATGAAAACAGAAGTTTGAATTTAACTTTAATTTGATCTTGCAATGACACAAATTTAAAGCTTTATAAACATAGTTTGTGTACGCAAATTTGTAATTCATTGCCTGGGTTTCTAATTAAATGTTCTCAGTACTCCATTTATAGTGCCTATTCCCTGCATTCCTCTTGATTAGTAGGAAAGAATCAATGAGAATTGATCCAATTTGTAGAACACAATTCTCATATTGATAGTAGTTTATATTCATTTGCTTTTCTCTAATCTTTTATTAATGGTCATCTTCAAAATGTCAGTTAATACCAACGCCCTGCACAGTGACAATGCAAATCTATAAAGAGATCGGCTTAACACTTGGCAAAATGACAGTATGGCAAAATGAAGAAGGTATTATTTTTCACACATATTTATATAATAATATGACAGAAAGGAAGGACAAAGATGAAAGCTAATATTTTGAGCTGTGAATTTCAAACTCCACTAAAAATAAGTAAATGAAACCGAATTTAAACAACAGACTTTTTTCTCTTATACCTCTACTTTTCCATAATATAACACTGGCTACCATAGTATGATAAACCATTTAGAGAAATATGAGTTGAATGGTGGTAAAAACATGAGCTTTCATGCTACAAAAATAATATTAGCTATTTTAATCATTTCACCGGTAAAAACATAATTACACAAAATTTTGCTGCTCATTAAAGAGAAAGCTTAAGACCACTCAGTCTTTATCCACCATCTTTTAAACTTTTTAAAATGTTTTTTATGATAGATTGTAATTGTTAATATTATGCTTCATTTGCTTTAGTTCTTCCGTCAATATACTTTTCTTTTCTGAACCTTTGGAAGTAAATTAAAGATACTTCATCTCTTAGGCATTCCACATGGGTATACTAAGGGTACTTTTTTTCCGGTAGATTTTATGTTGGATATCAAATCTTGATTGAATCCAGAGCAAGCATTGTTAGCATGAGTGCTTCATAGGTGATACTGTATATTGTGTCACACAATTGTTTTCCCACTCTTTGGTATCCACTATTGGTAATACTAAGTTTGATTACTGAGTTCAAGCAGTGACTGCCAGATCTATCCATCATAAAAGTACATTTTTTCCTTTGCAGTTAGCAAATAAGATCTGGGGTGAAACTCTGACACTGAAACATTTTGTCTCCAACCATTTTTTACCTAATTGATGTAATACCCATTGATGATACTTGTTTAAATGAATTATTTTATCAGGGGTTAAAATATAACATTTCTTCTCATTCAAAATTTTCATTATGTTTTGGCATAGGTGTTGGGAAAATCTCAATAAAGTTATTGTATATGACAATAACTTTAATGGTTAATTAAATGGTAAACTTGAAATTTGTTAATCTATAAAAAACATAAATTCCACTGAAAAATATAATTTCCATTGTAAAAGAAGATATAGATCTTTATTTATTTTTGTTATTGTTGTTGCTTTTATTAAATCTGTGAAAGACTATTATAAGATGGCCCACTATGTATCTTATATAAATAATATGTATATTATATGGTTATGTATATTATATTATTATCTTATATACTATAGGTTTAAGCTTGGCATACAACGCCTTCCAAAAATAAGTAAATAAATAAAAGTAAAATCATGTAGCAAAATCTATTATAAACAATAAATCTACAGGCCATAGTTCAGTTTTAACCCCAGATATTAATATTTTACTGAACTGTAAAGTATTAAAAATATAATACAGTGTTGATTTTCTTAACCTAGATAGGAAATATAGGAAAGATGTTGGTTGAAGGAGATGAAGAGTTTAGAGTTTAGTGAGAGAAGATGTAAGGTTTTTTGGAATACACATGAAATTGAATAAGCAATAGAGATAAGATTTGGTTGTTGGTAAAACGTCTGATTAAAAAATATGGAAATTGCATTATTTTATAAAAAATAGTTGAAGCCATGAGTTTTAATGAATAGATCTACAGAGAACATGTTGAACCAAGAAAGGAAGAAGTCTGGAGCCCTATGAAGCACAAACATTTAAAGAGAATTGCAAGGGAGAAAACTTTCATAGATGAGGTATTAGTTCTCTTTGTCCCCCTGATTAGAATTTGAAACTGAAAAACAGTTTTTTAAAAAAATCTAATGTAAAAGAAAGGACAATTAAATGGGGGTGGAGAGCACAACATAGGGAATGCAGTTAGTTAGCATCAATACATTGGCTAGATAGAGGGTAGGGGAGGGAGAGAGCAATTGGGGGGATCGTTTTATGAACTATGTAGATGTCTAACCAATGTATTGTATACTTGAAACTAATTAAAATAAATCAATTTAAAAAAGAAAGGACAATTATAAAATTGGACTTGATTGCCTTATAAAGCAACAAAAGCAAATGTGATGGTCCAGCTGACCTATTTCTAAACCTGAATTTCTATGACTTAATGATTCAAGATTTCCTTTTATATTGAAAAAATGGTTTATATGCTTTTATGAATACAGAGAGTACAAGAGCATTTGAGTTAATTTATATCAAGTTTTTTTTCTATGATACAAATGCAATTTTTGTATTTTCAAATTGTTTCAGATTGAGTCTATCATGTAAGTGAGATTTTCATCCTCGGTTACCATCCTGTCATTAATTCACTTATTATCTTAAAGGAAAGATTATAAATTTAAGCTTGGACAATCTTGCAAGTCTAGTGTGAGGTGGTAGGAGTAGGAATGTGAGGCAGAGTACCTGACCCTTGGGAATTCACAGTGTAATGGAGGCAACAGGTACATAAAGCCCGGCAACCCTAGTGCCAGTGAATTTCTAGATAGGGTGGTGGCTTATATCAATTACAGTCATACCTACTTCTGTTCAGGCCTAGATGGCCCTATAAAGAGACCTGGAGCTGAGAAGACCTCCTTCAGATATTGTAAGCACTAAATAATCTCTTGCCTCATTCCATTCCATTCATGGCTCACATAATCAATACTATTTAACAAAAACTTTAAATAAATATCTTGCGGACTCTTCAAATTAGTCTTCCAGCACACATTCAGTGAGTCAAGTGATTATTTTCTGTTATAATTATCTTTTGACAAGAAGGAGTGGGGGGAAATGAGTGAAGCTAGTAAAAATGGGACCTTTTGTTTCCTGTAGGTCTAGACACATTACTAATTAAAGGCAGTACTAGGTACGTATAATATGCTGGATAGATACAGTAAGAAAAATTGATTAATGCAAGATCTATTCTTCCTGAGACTAAGAAGAGACCAGAAGGGTGGCGTGTGGGAACAGGAAAGCAAATTTAGAAACCATTTAGGATGTTAGACATAGGTGAAACACCTACTTTAAACAGATTTTATTATCTAATTTCAAATGATAATCTCCATTGCTTTTGTAATAAAATTTTCATTCTCGGGAAGGGTACACAAGCTTTATCCCAAAGTCTTATAATATCTTGAAGAGAAATTGATTAAATTCATGTGGTGTGTTTGAATGGATTTTTAGTGTATTTTTAAGTGATTAGAAATGTGTGTATCCACATTAAATAAACCATTCCATCATAAATTAAAAGTAATTTTTCATTTGAAAAGGTATGTTGGTTACTAAGAACAATTAGTCTAAAATTAAGGTGACCCTAAAAATATTACATTGTATCTTTTAAAGTAAGATTGTGGGTAAGCAGGAAATGTCCCCTTAAAAGCCCTTTGATAGTTTGAACCAGCGACTTCTGTTTATCTTCCTACATCAACTTCTTTCATTTAGTGAGTCTGCATGAGCAAGGTTACTTTGTAAGTGAACATTGTGTTAATACTGCCTCAAAATACACAGAAATGCCTGTTTCCCATTCTTTCTTATTGATGTGATTAAAACTCTGACCTAAACTACTTGTGCATACAAATAAGTTAACAAGTCAGAGGGGTAGAAAGTGAGCCCTTTCTTTGCTATATCACTTCCACACTTGATTTCAAGGACAAAATGACAATAGCCATCCCTGGAAAGGGAAGGATGGATAAAGCAAAAATGAGCATTTTTTTCCCTTTAGTCTGCACAGATTGGAAGCTTTTCTTTTCCTTCTTCATTCTAGCCACACCACATCAATTATATGACACATGGAGTGGGGAGGAGAGAGGCAGATTGATAAAGTGAATAAAAAAAATATATATGCTATATACAAAAAGCCACAAAACGGACTCATTAGAGATTTCTTCCTCTTTAAAAATTTCTGAGTCATCCCTAAATCATTCTTAAAAACAATTTGAATAACTTTGTCTAAGACAAAATGTGTCAACCTACCTAGGAAAAAAAAAAAAACCTCGCAGAGACACAAAATTAATGACCCCTGTGATGTGTCTAAAGAGGCATTACCTGCGTGCACTCACCGCCTCATTCATAAGTGACATGCTTTCCTCTTCGAGTAAACAGCTGTGCTTCTCTGTTTCTCAGACGGAGAAATCCTCTGTAGATGCTGTTTAAGGTGATAAAAAAAAAAAAAAAACCCTGCAGAACACTACAACTTGGATGACCTATGACTCTATGGTATTCGATTTAGGAGGAACTCACTTGGGTTATATTGTGTCTGTGTCTGCTTATGAGCGATTTAGCTGGAGGCTCTGCTCATATTTATCTAATATGTAGAGATGCTACGCACATAGTGATTGAGTACAAGCAAAATTAATAGTAGTGTCACTGAGCTTCTCTTTGTATATTTGTACTGCAACTCATCTTCTGAATGTTGGAACTTGAGTGCCACTGTGCTCAGCCTCATCTCTAAAATTCTGCATAGGAAAATTAATGTGCATTTGAAAAACATAAAAGAGGAATCTTTTTACTCAAGAAAAATCAGAATAAATGAATGAAAATACTTATCTGGATGATCGTAATGTAGACTCTCAAGCAATTTGGAATGTCATTAAATATTCAAGCCAAACTTAAGTGTTGTTTTACTCATGCATTCTTTTCAGTAAATTTATCTCAGTCTCTCAAGTTGACAAATGTTGCCTTCTGAAAGATGTGATGTTGCACCGCTTTCTTTACTGTTGCTCAGAGAAAGTATGACATTTTTATCATCCATCCTCTTATTTGACAAGACCCTATTTTTCCCCACAGCACCTCCCCACATACACACCCACATGAGGTACAGTCCCTTGAGTCTGTAATTGGCAGGAGATGAAGCGATGATGGGGAGTGATCACAGTCAATAGCTTTGATTAACAATAAGGTGGAAAATTAGCAATGCTAGCATTCAGCCACCCTGCCCTCTCGCTCCTCCATATGCTCCCTCAGTCCGTGCTGGCGGCCTCACAGAGGGCAGTCAGAGCCCTTCACCAGCTTTGAAGTGCAGCAAAGGTGCAGGCAGAGCAGAGAATTAGGGAAATTAAGGAGAAGAAGTAGAAACTGTATGTCATGATGCTGAGACCTCCACACAGCTTAGTGTGCCGCAGGAGGGGCAAGGAAGAAGTGTGCTGTGTGTTGTCCTTGTGTGTTTTTCTGTCACATGTGGATTTATTTGTGTCTGGACGTGCTGTGATCGAAATGGCAACTACTGTTACTACTGTGACCCCATCAGCAGCTCTGGTGTTGTTTTCGACAGACCCTGAAGACCTAGAAAGGGGGAACGACAACGGGACGCCAATCCCTACCTCTGATAACGATGACAATTCGCTGGGCTATACAGGTAGAGTGCTTCTTTCCCAAATACTAATGGCCCATTCCTCATAAAATGCCTCCACCTTCATCAATCATCAACCACCTGTGTAAAATTATCTAATCATCCCTGCTTCCAGCTAACAACCCAACGACTTCTTGTCCTCATTTTCCAGACTTCATTCTTCAGCCGGGAGGTCATTTTGCTAAAGTAAACACTTTGGGAAAAAGAAATTTGACATGAAAACTGCATGCTTCCTTGATGTCTATTTTTAATATTAATGAATGCTTATCAGCCTGCAAACTTTACTAACATGTTTAGAAGAATAATATTTTCTTAGAGATTTAATATTTGACTAAATTGCTATAAAAAGTAAAAAAAGACTACCTGCAAGTACCTGGGTTTTTTTAATTATCTGCATTTTTTTGGTTACGCTTGTAATCTTACAAAAATTGGCTCTGAAGTTGAACTAATCATACAGAATATTACAAAAAACAAAAAACTAACTCTTAACAAGAGTGATGAATATCATAACTACCAATTTATATCTCAGGACTGTGTTTGTATGACTTGTTACCTCATCCACAAACTACTTATATAGATATATGTATACACCCGCATAAAAGTAACAAATTAACCAATTGCATGTGTTGAAAATAATTCATATTATAAATATCTAAGAATGATTACCTGGAAATATGTAAATGTTTCATACAGAATTTGTAAGTATAGTTATAAACATAATTGTATAAGTTATACATCTAACTCAGATATAATTTGACTAAAAATTGTATGGTAAAAGCAAATGGTAAAAGCAAAAATAAAATACATCACTTATAACCCATGGAATCAAATAATAATGTCATAGTGGTCTTGTAGCAGCTATTATGTTATTTTCACTAGTTCTTATTAGTACATTTCTCCATAAGCTTTGCTAGGTTGTGGGCTGTGGAGGTTGTGTGTGTGTGTGTGTGTGTGTGTGTGTGTGTGTGTATTGTTGGCGGGGGGGGTGGTAGTTGGAATTAGAGATAATGGAGAACTCTTTTGTGTCATTACAATCTTACAGATGATATTGTCAAAAAGAGAATAATCCAATAGACACATTTCACTTTGGTATAAAATAAGACTGGTACTTTACTTTAGAAGCATTCTCACTGTCTTAGATATAATTTTCTCCAAAGTTATCCTTCATCTACATAATTTTGGGTTTTAAACACTTGAGATAAGCACTAAAATTAATAACACCTTTATAACCAAATTTAATATCTATTATATTTATTTTAGTTTTATACCTATCTCATTCTCATTTTACTTCTATCTTTCAACCTAAGAACTGAGGCTATAAGATCAAGTCAAAACCCATTGGTAGTGAGACTGTGAGGGAGTTGGTATGATAGTTTTCCAGAAACTTAGCTAGAACCAGAGCTGTAAATGTCATTTCTTAATACCACAAATATAAAGGAAGTTTATATTTGTGAAAGGAGGAGTCCGAGGTCATGTTCTTTTTCATGGATATCCTCATTCACCAATGCATCCTATTTCTATTCCCTTGTGCTCACACAGTCCAAACAACTGCATTGTTTAGATACACTGCTAGGGTTTGCTCTCTTTGTCTTTTATGGATTTCCTGAAAATTACGTGTAACCAATGCATAAATCATGTTGTAGTGTTGAATTGAGAACTTTAATAACAATGCATTTAAAACTAAATTTAGTATTTTTTGACTTTTCATTTCTATTCATTTTTCTCCCTCGGGTTAATTTGAAGTCAGATTTCTGCTATTAAACATATAATTAGATGAATCAATACTAGGTAATAAACATAAAATTATAATCTGCATGGAAACTAATTAGTGCCTCACATTTAATATAAAGTGACTGAAAAATAATCTTTTAACACTCTTATTCCTGAGAAAATAACTGTTTATAACACCCTAGTACCAGAAGAAGTTTATTCTGTATGTTTTTTTTCAGTAAATTATTGATTATTCAAGAACCTCTTTTCTACCCTATGAATTAAATGTGCTATTTGTGTCTCTTTTATTTGAACATTGACTATGTCTTTGCTTCTTAAAAACTCCATTGGAAGTGATAAGAAAAATTAAATAGAGAGTATGTTTTTTGTCTGTTTGATAACAATTATAAAGAAAGAACTCAATTGGCTCTGAAGTTGAAGTAATCATACAGAGTATTATTCAAAACTATCTAGAGATTTCTTTCTTTTGTGTGCATGTGTGCAAATGTGTGTGTGTTTGCTTTACTGTGATCACATGTAATTGAGTTGATAGATTTTTTTTATATTATAAAAGAAGATGATTCAGTTAAGTTCTTAAAAACTCCATTGGAAGTGATAAGAAAAATTAAATAGAGAGTATGTTTTTTGTCTGTTTGATAACAATTATAAAGAAAGAACTCAATTGGCTCTGAAGTTGAAGTAATCATACAGAGTATTATTCAAAACTATCTAGAGATTTCTTTCTTTTGTGTGCATGTGTGCAAATGTGTGTGTGTTTGCTTTACTGTGATCACATGTAATTGAGTTGATAGATTTTTTTTATATTATATAGAAGATGATTCAGTTCAGAGCGAAGTGAGATGGTCTATCTTCTCAGGAACATTTCTACAGATTTAACATAAATTGTCTCTAGTTAGGTATGTCTAGAGTTTGATAACTCTGAATATAGTAGCAAGATCATTGTTAGAAATAAAATATAGATATTGAGCACTTTAGAAAATATATGAGGCAGTTGTCAAATCAATCATTGATACGGGTTAGTTGCAAGATAAATTTCCATGAATGTTAATAAGTAAATGTATCAAGTATTATTTGTGGGGTCTATATATTTTGCATACTGACTCAAAATGACTGTGTAAATTGTATATACTGGATGTTTATTTTTTTAGTACATGTTGCTTCACTTCATTGAGACGACATGTGAGACTTTTCTCCCTCCCCCTAATATTCATATATATAAATAAGTAAAGCTCCCCAGAGGAATCTGTGTAATTCTGGGAAAGATATTTTGGGAAATATAAAACAGTCCTAAAAGATCACGAGTTCACTAGCATTCACATTCACATACCCCTAACTCTCCCTTTTTTGACCACTACAAAGAATATAATTTCCACTACAAGCTAATTTGTCACTACAACATCCGTTCTGCTCCTCAAACCATTTGAGATCATCCCTCTCAAATGGACACATCAAACTAAAATCCATAGATCTCATATTATACACATGAATTTATATATTTTATTAATGATCTAGTCAACAAACGATAATCTTATTAATAGTATTCTTAATAATACTCTTATTAATAGTACTTGCAGCTTAAACCATATACCCTACTTATCTAAATTGTATAAGTGATTTACTCAAGAGTCTCAGGAAAAAATCAGGATAGAAGCATACATTGATTCTTTTTCTCCTTACCATATCTAGATACAATATTATAAAGCCATGTAAAGTTTGAAAACATTTTGGCCTCTCTTCTACTCATCAACAAATGCACAGCAATTTCTAAGGTGGTATTGTGGTGTGTTATTAAAGTAGACTCGTACATTATTTACAGAGATGTAGCCCATTTCCTGTTTAACCAAGCATGTCATAAATATCTGGGATTATTTAATTGTTCAAAGTATATGGCCTTTGTTGCAAGAACAACTAAGATGAGGTTTTAAATCAGCACTTGGGATCAGGCACACACCCCAAAGGTGTTGAATATGTAATATTCAATATTTTAAGGGGCTTCGGAAAGGAGTACATTGTTTGTTGACTTCTGGAAGTACATATAGTGTTTTACAAATACAAAAATATTAAGTAATATGTCTAAGAATATTTAAATGTCTGAAATATACACATAATTTATGCACAGCTTTAGAGAATGACATAAAATTTAAAGAGAAGCTTTTTGGTACGTAAAAATCCAGGGAAATGGGATCTCATAACAACTTAATAACATTCTTAATCTTTTTTTTTTAAAATAAAACAGTAATCATTAATGAAAAAATAAATTAACTTTGTTTTTCTGAGTACCAAAAAATATCTGTAAATTTGATTTGTAATGTCTAAAATGTACCCTTTGTCCTCATTTCTATAAAATAATAGATCCTATCTTTATAGTTATGTTTTAAGAATTAACCTTCTATATTTATAATAGCATATTGGAAGAAAAACTAAATATAAATTCAAAAGTTTTAAAACCAAACAACTATCAGAGTTATGTCAGTGTCTATTCAAGTAAAAATCTAGCTACGAATGTCAGAAATCCCAATGGATTTTTCTAGCCATGTTCCTTCTGCACAACAGCACTAGTTACCAATAGTTTAGGTCTCTGCCTATTCTCACCTAACATTTATTATTAGCACAATAACTAATGCATATATATTTTTAAAAAATCAAATAGGATACAAGCTTTAAACAGAAACAAACAGTTCTCTACTCACCTCCCTATTCTTGAATTTACTTCCCTTAAAAAACCTCTTTCTTGTACTATTAGATTTTCTTTTGGTAATTTCCTTTATGTTTTAAGTAAGATGTGTCTACATATACTTCTTAATTTGTCATTTTTAAACATTATCTAGTAAATCTTTTTTCCCCATTCTTTCACTATCACATTCTTAGTTAAATTAACAGTCAGAATTTACATTTGTATGACTAAGCAAGTTGTCTCTAGGTAATTCTACTATAAGCCAAGTAGAATACTATAATATCATTTCTTTCTTTATATAAGATTTTCTGGAGTTAATAATCACAGTTTTTAGCTTCCTAGATGCTAAATTATATTTAATGTTCCATCTTTCTGAAATTTTTCTGGATATCTCATCAAGTTATTCATGATTTTGTCCCAAACTGAACTGTCTCTCTCTAGACAGGACTTTTTCCATCACTTGTTTATGTTAGATCTCCTATTTCCTGGATCTCATTTGTTCTCTTTTCTGGTTTATTCTCTTTTTAACCGAAGCCTATTCTACAGAAAGGACATCATAATAGAACTTTAAAAACATTAAAAAAACAAAGAAGAGTTACCATAATGTTCTTTTGGGTGGCTTATCTGCCTTTGCTTGTTGTTTGCTTTCCTTGATTATGCTGGGTACTAGATGGACCCTTTCAACTTAGAGAATCATTTATTTCTGTTATGGGAAAATTTTCTTCCTTGCTTGCTTGATTAATTAATTAATTAATTTGATAATGCCTCATCTCTCTTTTCTCTGCTCTCCTTTAGAATTGCTATTAGTCAGAAAGTAACTCTCTTAAATTGAATCATTAAGTCTCTTATATTTTCTTTTCTAATTTCTAATTCTATGTTATTTTCTTTCCAGCTTTCTACGAAAAATCCTTGATAGCTATTGTCTACCAATGTTTTTAGAACATTTTCGTTTATTATATGTAAATTTCCAAGTTCTTTCATTGATGTCAAAAGAGTTGTCATAAGTCAAAATTTCAAATTGATTTTTCTGACTCTAGCCAATCTCTTTTTCTACTATACATCTGAAACTCCCAATATATAGATAAAGCATAAAAAAATTCCACACAAAAGTCATCGGTTTACAGGTGAAGAAATTGAGACCCTGAAAGCTATCATGATTTAACCAAGACAGTACAGATATTTAGCAGTCAAGACTGCTAAATAAGGATTTGCTATAAAACACTTTACTACTATTTACATTGCTGCAAAGAAACTTTTGAATGAACTACAGGTTGGTACCACAGCTATCGTTAGCTACTACAGTAGGTTATACTGTGGTATCAATTAATAACTAGAACTACATCTTCTAAATCCATTTTTAGTGTTTTTTAACTTAAAACATTTCACAGAGTTGATAGAAAATGAGAAAATGTAGGAAAATAAACTACAGAACAAAATAAAATTAACACTACACTTTAGTGGTTACATATATGTTTAAGTACTTTATATTTGGTTCTAGAAAATAACATACTAATTTACAAGTTTATATAAAATATGTATTCTACTCTCCATGAAATATTTGGATAATTATTTATTCATTTACTTAAACTTACATATTGTGTGCCTACTTTGAGAAAAGTATTATACTCGGTCCCTGGGGATATACAAGATCTAAACTGTTAAGATCGAAACCATGCAAGGCTCCTCAGGATCATCACATCTGGTAGGCCCTCATTAACTTTCTCTTTGTCAGTTTGGGCATCATTAATTTATGCTTAATAGCAAGTTGATAAAAATTTCTTAAGTGATAAACCATTTTTACTGTCTATAGACCCATATTGGGAATAAAATCATAACCTCATACCAATTTAACCAATTAGGTTCATTTTCGATAGTTAAGGGAGATACATATTTTTTTCATACTTATAAAGCTGTAAAATTTGTGATTTGAGTGACCTCAGATATTAGGCAATTCTGCCAATTTTCTGAAAATATTAAAGGAAGCACATGAAACAGAAGACTGGAACCATGGGTTAAATTTATGTGTAGTACTCCAAAATTCTTTTTCCTTGAATTGAGAGAAAGAAAAAAGCTTTTATTTCCATAGTAATTGACAATAGCGAGTAATTGACAACAGATAAAGCTAGCCTTGTCTTCCTGAAGTTCAAGGGATATGGGACATGGAAACTTTAATTAGATTTGAGAATTAAAAAGTATGCTGAGCTCTAACAACAATGGGATTGTGTGAAAGAATAGTTTAAAGCAGTTTATCTAAATCATTTTTCAAAAACTTAAGCAAATTTAGTGTCATGCTCACATTATTAACAGTAATTTTATTTCTAGAGTTTTTCATGAACACTTTAGAGATTTAAATTATTCCCACAAAACATTGACTATTATACTTAGAATTTGATATTTTCAATGTGGAAAACTTTGTAGTTAAACACTTTGATTTTCTATGGAGAGGAAAGAAACAGCACAGGTCTGACCTTATGTAAAATGGCAAAAACTTGATTTGTATAGAAAAAATGCATTTAATTTTACATTCTTTAATTAGAAGTTCAAGTGGAGAAAATACTTTTCGTGAATAATTTTGATTTGAATTTTTGAAAGGATGCTTTAGTTTTTATAATGTATCTAAATGTAACAACTTTTAGAAACATAGAAGGCACGCATTCTTCATTTATGCTGACACCCTTAAGACAGAACATTTACGCAAGCAAACACACACACACATATATCCATATATATATACACATATATATATATATACACACACACATATATATGGAATTATTCCATATATATGAAATTTTATATATATATGGAATTCAGATTAAAAGTTTTTTTAAAAAAATTTTATGACATTTTAAGAAAAAAGTAATCCTGATGTCATAGAAGCTACAATAAAGCAACTCCTTAATTATCTAGCAAAGTCTATAAGAATCTTAAATCTTCCTTTGCACAGCAATTTATATAAGACAATTAATATTTTAGCTTAACTCTTCTCCACATTGACTGCAGAGGCCTGACTTTACAAATGACTCTCTCTTAAACCAGAATAATATGTCCTGGGCTCAAAGCCTTGTAAGCAGTACCTGTCAACAGCATGATGCTCAACTTCCAGTAAGGAACTGTCAGGATGCAGTCACTAGCATCTCATTCCTGCACTACTTTAGATCCCTGTTGTGGTCCTGTGCAAAATGTCCTCCCACTTTTTTATTGTTCTCCAGCTAATAAAAGGAAAATAATATGTGATCATTCACTAATTTTTTTGAAGACTAAAAGACAGTTGGCTAACCCTTTGTAATCTCTAGTTTTCAGAGAAAATTTGAGGCAATGAACATTTTTAATCCTTATGTTCATTTCTGTGTAATTCTTTTCATAACATAGACATCAGTCCAATTTTAGTTTATCTCAAAAAATTAATTTTTGGAAGGCTATGTAATCAGTACATAAGCATTTGCTATAAAACACTTTATGACTATTTTACATTGATGCAAAGAAACTTTTAAATGAGCTACAGGTTGATACCACAGTTATAGTTAGCTACAACAGTAGGTTATACTGTGGTATCAATTAAAAATAAAATTTCTAGATAAGTGTTCCAAGATAACACCTCCAAAAACTATGACTCACTGTGGCTTTACATGTAGGGGGATATGTTCAACAGTCACTTAGGTTTCCGAGGGTAACAGATGTAGCATCTTGACACAGGCTTCTGTGATTGCAACAGCAATAAGAACAATCATAATTTGGTTAATCTGTACAAAAATCGTAAATAGAAAGATTTATATTTCATCTTAATTGTGTTGATATGTAAAAGTACTTTTAAAGACAGATTATTGACTGTTTATGGCACCCGACTTGTAAAACAACAACAAAAACAACAACAAAAAGCAATCATTAAATTGTATCCCTGTATTACAGGAAGGAAGGAAGGAAGGAAGGAAGGAAGGAAGGAAAGGAAAAGAAAGAATAATCATGAACTGACTTTAAAAGCTTCTGCACAGAAATAACTTATGCTCTTTTATTTATACAAAGAAAGTCATGAACACACCTAACTTCAACAGAGTAGGGAAGTACAATCCTACCATGGAGTTTGGAGGAAGAAGAATGAGAAATGCTTGGAGAATAACCCTAATCACTACTAGACTAGCAATGTGCAAGACAGAAGAAATTTGTCATTGGTTCAGAACATATATTTCTTCCTTGAGGAAAGGAACTTAACTTTATAAGGAACCCAAATGATTCCATAACTAAATATACTGAATATGCAGTTTATCATCCCACAGTTGTAAAAACAGACTGTCCTTTCCTCAACTCATTGCTTAAAAATAATTTCTTTGCTCAGAAGCCATGTTATGCATAATAACCTGATGTGGAATAAGGCATACAGTAATTACATGGATGGTGAGTCTGCCAGAAGCATAGTGGGAAGGAAATAAAATTCATTCACAGAATGTATATTCCAGTGAGAACATACTACTTCTCCCTCTCCCATGATGAAAGGAGTTTGATATAATTATCCTATCACTTAGTTGGCTGGGTGGACCCTATGTGCTATTATATCATATGGATGTTTTAGCATTATTCTGTTCTATGGGTCAACTGGGCACTCAGCAGCATTGGTGGTCTTTTAGTTTCGATGAGAGTAATACTAGGTCTTTCAGCTCTCTCTCCGTGCTACCTGGACACATTATTCATGAGCCAACTGTGCAAGCCATGGGATGGTAGAGGAAGATAATAAATGACATCTAGGTCAACATTGTCACCTGTTCACTAAAAACATCTTATGTAACACATTTATTTGTAAGTGTTCAGGACATTGATATTCTCAATTCTGAATTCATTTCAAAGGGCACACCTCATACCTCTTGTACAGATTTCCTTATTATGGGTTCTTCAAAAGTCTCCCTTCTAACACCCCCCAAAATTCATCCAACCCTATAGGTACTGTCTGAATCAATCTAAGTTCATACCTCTAGTCATCTCTCCTTTCAGATAAAGTGGACAACCAGTTGTACCATTCAAAGTTCTTCCCACAATAAATATACTTTTTTGGTGTCTTTCATGGCATTCTTGTATGGGCTATAACTGAGCAGGAGTCCACTTCCAACCAATACTGATATGTTATGCAGGAATAAATGTACATCAACTGTAGTTTTTCTCCTGTTGATTGATTATGAGACATAACCCAGATGACTATATGCATGGATCGAGAGAGAAGGAGCAGAGTAGCAGGAATAGATACACCATGAATGAGACGTTTTTGTGTTTTCAGTACATGCTTGAGCCTAATCTTGTTTTGCTTACGCCAGTTCCACTTGGTGAGGTATGCTGCTATGCACACCAAACTTTATGACTTAGAGGATTAAACAATATCTAGTTCATGATGATTGCATGATTTGTGAGAAATTTAATTTTCCTTGATCAGAAGTTTAATCACTCCTAAACCCAAGTTGCAAGACAGAAACTAGATTTCAAAAACGTTTAGTTTTTCCCCCAAGAGATCATTGCTTTCTCTAAAGCCTTCATTGGTCTATGCAGTTATTCTACTAACTGAACTTGTCAGAAGCACCATAGCACATCCCATCGCAGCACAATTGAATTTCCTCAGTCACATGGCCCAAATAACAGAACTGATTGGAACGACAAGCTTGATTTCTCTTGCTCTGGGTCACAGTCAAAAGAAATAACACTATGGGCAGTTGGTAAATAGAATGACATAGCTCATCCAAATGTGGCACACGTTTCTTTCATTATCCAAAGATACCCAATACAGAGACAAATTGAAAAATGCGGGTCAAAGAGCAGCCACTTACCTTTCATTTTGGCAAAAATATGCTGATATGACCCAATCCTCCCAAAATTTAGGTATTCATATTAATAAATTCCTAAATTCTGATGGGATTTATCTCTCATCTTTTGAAACATTTATGCCTTGCAAGAGGCACATGGAATAACTGCTGCTTAGTGCTTAACAAAATCTATGAGCATGATTTCAACAATCTAGTGGGAAAAAAATGTTGAGTTGGGGATAATGAGATGATCAAGATCCCATAGAAACAAAGACAGAAAGTTGATGTAGCCCTTGGATAAGAAAGTGGTTATGTACCACCACACCTACCAAGTGAAAGCAAGATTATATTGATATTATTATTTACTGGAGAGAGAACAATTCTTTGGCTAGAATAGTAGCTGCTTTCATGTGCTAGGATTTCTGTTGATTTTCTCTAGTAAATAAACAATATCTGGAAGAGTCTTTAACTTTTAAATCTATATTTGATTAAGTTTACAATAATCATTGTCATTCTTGAAGACCTATTTCTCTTTTTCACAGGCCAAAAAGGTAAGTTTAATGGAGATAAGATAAAGATAAACACCTACTGTATATTTCAACTCCTAGAAATTGGCACTAATTGACTAATATTTTTACAGAGGTATGATGTTTCATTTGATTTTTTTGATTTTATGAAGTGTGGCAATTCTAAAGGCTTCCTATTATTTAAAAAGTCTTCATTAAATGGGTCAAGGAGACAATGTGTTATTCTGACAATCAATTGAACTATGCATTCAATAACTGGGAAGATTGTCACAAAATGGATTTGGTTTGGGAGCACACTAGGAGATGTACTTAGGGTAAAACTCTATTATTTTACTGACGAACCACATAGTATTCTGGATTTTGAAGTATTAATAATATCAAACAATCTGCATTACCTTTCTTTAAATCAGACATCTTCATAAGCAGGTTTTTTTAGGGAAGTCCATACATAAAGTTATAGTACATAAATGTGATGGTATTGCACGGTCCTTTCCCACAGCCACCTGGCCTCTCCTTCAGTTATGGGGCTCCCATATGGGGCGCATGATCTAACAATTGGGTGGTAGACCATCACTGTCTAACACATGACTCAAATCATATCTTTTTCACCACACTTAGAAAAAAAATTTTATCAAAAACTTAATTATATTTTGGTAACATCACAACTACTTTCATCTTAGTGAGTTATGACCTGTAAACCACAGCAAAACATTCTTGGGAGTCTGTTGACTACTGTGAAAAACATGCTCACTTTGTTTCAGGTAGTTAACTGTTACCATTTGGTCTTGGTCACTCCATGATCCTATCATCTATGCTAAAATCAGAGAACTAATTGCAATGGTAGTGCTTTCTAATATCATCCATTGCCTACAAAGAACAAATATTAAAATGCTTTTCAAGGATGTGGAAGCTCCTCTTTTGAGTATAGTATCGAATGCCTTGTTGAAGAGATTGTCCTATGTGTGCTTTCAGGAGATACATTGGAAGATGGGTAAGTATGCTACAAATGATAAAGCTCTTCAAACATTTGAACCCTGCCACGTCATTTCTGCCTAATAGAAATATACATGCATGCCCTATGTGCAAGCCACATGTATACTTTTAAATTTTCTAGAAGGCATATTTTTAAAGCACAGTAAAAAGAAAAAAGTGAAATTGTTTTTAAAATTATATTTTGACGAACCTAATATGTACAAAATATTATTTCAATATGTAACCAATATAAAAACTATTGATAGTTTACATTTTTTGCACCATTTTACACTTAATATCTTGATTTGAAGTAGCCATATGTCGAATGCTTGATAGCCACATGAATCTCTCCCTCTTCATTATGCCAAAGAATTTCTGGCATCTAAACTTGCTTTACTAAACATGTTATTTGAGTCTAAGTTTCATTTAAGACTATGCGCACAGCTAGAACCACTTCCAGTTGCTCAGACTAGCTCTTTGATTCCAGAATCTCTGTTAAATTCAATCATATTAATAAATGCAACCACTTTAAAATCATTTTTCTTTCTTTTTTGGTCTAGTTCATTTAGAATCATAACCTATAGATTCTCTCCAGGTTTATGTTGATATAAGTTAGCAAAATCTATTAAGGTTTTTCTTCCTGGGTTGGTATTATAGCTATGATGTGTTGGGAACTGAATGTGATCATTGCTCTGGAGGTGATTAGAAATGATAGAGTGGGGTGTGAGGTGAATGGACATCCTTTAATATAATTGCCTCAAGGTCTCCAAGCAAGGCAGACTCAGCATCATTTGATGGGAAGAAAGAACTCTATCTGGTGGCAAGGAAGTATCAGTGGAATTTAGGGGACTGGAGTGTTCAGATTGATCTACATATTCCATTCCAGTTTTCAGATTCCTGCACTTCCCCAGTCAATGTTCTAAATTTTTGCCCTAGAGGCCTCAGTGAGCATTGTTGAGTCATATTTTCAGCTACAATAGCCCTGAAGCTATAAGTCAAAGGTGAGTCTCTGTTCCTTGATTGTGCCTTGAGCCAAGAATTTTAAATGCTGGGTATATCACTTCTCTAAATGATTCAGTGCAATGAGAATCTTGTGACCCACCTACATTGTCCTTGTATCCTCCATTAATGTCATAATAGCCTGCTGCAGGAACTGTTGAGACCACCAAAGCCTTATCTCAATTGACATTCCACTGTAAGTCACCACTCTTGATACATCACGGTACTGTTTTGTTACTTTATAATAAATACAGCCAAAGTCTCATTTTTAAATTGCATTCAGATTTCAGGTACTTCAAATCAAGCAGGTGAATTAACAAATTCCATATTCTCATTCTGTATGTCCTGTGGCTGACAACTAGCATCTACGGCATGATGTGCCGCTGTTTCCAAAATCTGACAAAAGTTTTGAAAGAAGTGAGAGTTGAAGGAATTAGAAATAACTCTAGCTATTTTAATAAGAAAGGGATTTAATGCAGGCAAGTAGGTGCCTACAAAATCATTGGAAGGAGAAGAGGAGCTAGGCCTCCAAAAATAACACATAGGATAAATTGGCCCAAGAACTTCATCAGAGATGTTTTTGTCTCACTTAATCAGGAAACGGGATACTAAGAGGAAATGTGGAAATGAAAATTCTTTACATTACAGCTTCCAAGTCTGCCAATGAGTTAATAACTTTATTATTTTTGAAACTATAAAATGTACCCAATTCCCATTGACCGTGATAACTTACATCTAGTGGGCATTTAGCACTGTTTATGTGGCATTATTTTATATAATCCTCATTATAATTTAGCAAAGTAAGTTTTATTATCTCCATTTTGTAGACGAGGAAACTGGGTCGGAGATAGATTAAAAGCAATTTTCTTGATTTGCCACAAGTATCAAATCCAGAGAATATAGCATCTATCTTCAATTGTTTCCCACACCAGTAGGGGTTATCAGCAGTAAGCTTCATGTATTATTAATAATTGCAAAGTCAGCACGTATAAGCTTTCAAATTACCACAGTTATCCAATTAACCCACGGTTACTTATATAGCCTTTAGTGCGTCTCTTCAGCAGCAGGCTAATGAATTTCAGTATAAATGATTATACAAGTGGGAAACAAAGGTCATGAAAAAAAGGAACACTTCATAATAACTTTTACATAAAGGGCTTTTTATTCTCCCAAAATCAATTTGAAAGATTGAAGTCTCAGCAGCAGTCTAGTCGATTTTAATTCTAGTGCTATTCAGTTCGTTCTAATAAAATTTTTTAAAAAACTAATAACAATGATATATCATTTTCTTAAGTATTAATACTTTAATTTTACAGAAGAGATAAGAGAACTTATGTAGTGAAAATAAAAGGCATACATGGGAATGATTTACATCAACTTTAAGATGCAGGTATCTCTGGGAAAATAAGGAATAGAAAAGGAGAAAGGTACAGCTATAGCAATATCTATACATTTTTGTTTCTATTTAAAAAGAGAACAATACGAATATGACAAAAATTTAATTATTGGTTATGTGATGTGTAGATGAGTGTCTCTTATATTTGTGTAGTTTTCTATATGCATGAAATATTTCATAATTTGAAGTTGAAGAGTTTTAAGAAATTAACACTAATTTTAAGAGTTACTGTGGTTCTATAAGATTGCGTTACATAATGTAGCATATTTCGTCTGTTTTATGTTTTATGTTAGCATTTGCATTTTAAAAATGATAATAGAACTTTGAAAAAAGCACCCTAGATCGACGTAGCTATGTTAAAATAAAACCAAAAGAAATAAGTACTTTTGGCCAAAACTTAAAATTTATAAAATATACTTCTGATGTTTTGGGATTTTAATGCCCATTCAAGTTAGACATGACCTCAGTTCTTAAATATTTAAATCTAGAAACAAATGCCTGAAACACATTTTTCCATTTAAAAAATTATAAAAGAGGTACTATGATGTACCTTAACATCAAGAAAACAGTATGTCATTCAATTTATGTTTTAAAATATGTACAGCACATAATTATTATGAGTAAATATATTTGTTCATTATCTTTTTTCAAATGCAATTTAGATGTTTTCAATTTAAAAAGAACCAGTGGAGACACATAAAGTCTTTTCACAAAGAACTGAACAGAACCAAATTATTATTTCTGGAATAAGTGTTTGCCACAGAAATTCTCATTAGTTAAAATGTTCCAAAAATAATCTGTTAGACTATTCACTCTATAATTTAACCAAGACATTACTCTACCCAGAGACAGGATATCTTTATTCACCACAGCCTTTAATTTACATGTAATGTACCTTTAGTTTTAAACTTCACCTTATATCTATTTCTAAACTTTTATTAACAATAGTAGTTATAAGAGAAGAAATGTTGTATAAGGAGAAATTCAGAATTATACTCAATAATTCATGATTTTTTTTATCTTTAAAGTAAAAATGAGATAAAGAGAAGCTTCTGGAAACAAATCCAGTGATTATCATTTTATTGTAATATAATAAATTTCTCTAGAACTTAATTCAAATGGAAGTATTAGAATGACAGTATTAACTCTGTAAAAAGTAATTGAGTGGACATTAGGATTTTGGTACTGATATTTAAAAGTGACTAGGCAAATAGTGCAATGCTGAGATAAAGTTAAAATAAGGTCACTCTTCATGAAATAAAATTTGTGAAATAATTTTAAAAAATTAAATTAAATTAAATTAAAATAAGGCCACTTTTCAATTATACAAACAGTTGTAACTTTCTCAGTACTTCCATTGCCTTGCATAAACTAGACATTTATACAGATATATCTTGAAGCATATTTTATGCATCAAATCAAAAAAGATAGCTGATAAAAATCAATTATTTTTGTTTAGCATTCATAGTATATTTACTTAAATTTGCTTTGTAAGCAATTATCACAATCAACCAAATCAACAAAAAATAAAAATGAAGTTTTAAGGGTGACTTAAACAGAACGTGAAATAAGAAATCTATGGTGTATTTTTGGTGTTGAGTTGGCTTTCTGAAATATAGTAGGAAATTATTTGGTTGTTTTATCAGGAATTAGTTACATTGCTTTTTCCATAGACACCTGTATTCTACTGCAATTAAAAAAATGTTTTTTGGTCAAATTCAAGGAAAAATTTTATTCTTTGAGTTTAAAATTGCTTAAATATTTATTTCAGACAAGTGATAGTTTTAAAAAGGAATAATATTTAACACCTGAAATTAAAATAAAATAATATTGAATGTCAGTTGTAAGTGAAAATAAATAAATAAGAGATAACATTTAAAACCACTGAGTGTTACAAATGTGTGAATGAATAAGCTTCATTTACTTAAGCAATTCAAGAGTGTCAACCAATTTCTAAAAATTGCTTATAGTGATGGCTTTTTAATGATCGCATAAATAATACTTTCTCAATATAGGTAATTTAGAAAATAAAAACACAAAGTAAAAATATAATCATCATCACCCAACATTTTAATAAGCAGTTCTCATGTTTTTACCTGTAAACATAATGAACGAGTGCACATAAAGAAAATACACACACACACACACACACACACACACACACAAAAGACAAGTGCAGAATTTCATTAAAATTGAAAAAGTAATTAGGACTTTAAAAAAAATAAACTACAACTTAGAAATGGTAATTTATATTATATTCACTAAAATGTATTTTACATTTATACTTCTACTCTAACTCATATAATGACTCAAGCTTTGAATTTGACACAATTTCTCTGATAAACATGGTATGATAGAATATGAAATTCATCACTGCACATTTGATTTTACCAAGATTATCATATTCTTTGTTTAGATAGAACCTATCTTCTCACACTTATGGATTTTCTTGTCAAATTTTAACTGGTCTAACTGAAAAATCCTATGTGTCGATGTTTTTTCTGAATAAGCAGTTCTCCCACAACACTTTCATGGAAATCACTTCTTTGTGAGATTCTGTATTTGTGAGAAGATTTCCAATTTTACATTACAAATAATGTGTTGTATTTGCTTCGGATTATTAGATTAGCTGAGACAAATCTACAAAGACTGATTCAATGAGTGGGGATAGGTGCAGATGTAAGTGGAGAGAGATAGTCTATGGGAACATATATATGACTGCTGTCTTTGTTAATGAATATATTCCTGTTATAACATTCATTTTCTTGTACAACCTCAGTACTTTGGGCACTCAGATATTGAATGTGAGGATGATAAATACTTGCTATTTATCATTCTCATGTTTTGGTATATACATATTATATTTTAACTTAAATATCTTTTTAATCCATACATACTGTTTATAACCTAATTTTTCTACTTTAAATATCATGGAAGTTTTAATAATATTCTGTCATTTATACCAGTACTTACTCAGAAGTATTCTAATTAAAATTGATAGTTTAGGATTTAGCCCTTGCTTAAAACTGTAGGTCTGCACAAAAATAATTTATTTTTAAGATAATTAATGCACTAAAATCACTCAATTGTTGATTTAAATTCATATATCACATGTGTAAAATACTAATAGAAATCCAGTTTTTTCTAAATATTATCAAAATAAAATTATTTGTCTTGTTTTCTCAGTCACGTTATTGGACTAAAAAACTATTCGAAGCAATTAAGCTTCATTAAAAATGTTGGTAATTTAATAAAACCCTGAGACTGTGACATCACAATAGTAAAAATGAGCTATAGTAGTAGATTCTAATAAAAAATATACAGCTTTATGTTTCCCAGAGGGAGTTCATAAATGGTAAATATGGTAAATCTCTGATTTATAGGCTTTTAAAATCACTTAACTAGCAAAACAAAGATAATATCTTTTCCTTCATATGGCAAGTTCTTTTAATTTTAAAAATAGACTATTTGCTTTTTTAATAATAAATAATTGTTAGAATGGTATTTTTTTCAGCTAGTCAAGTTGCCTTACTTTTAAGCAAGGTATCCAGCTATGTAAATAGCAATTCTATTACCATAACTAAATTTATGAGCTTTTTCAAGATAATCAAGAACTTTTCCTATATACAATACCTTACTTCAGATTTGACAGAAACAAAAGAAGTAAGAATTAGAACCAAAACTAAGACTTTTAGAAACCCTCAACAGCCAGCAGAGAAAACCTATTCTACAAAAATAAATGTGTCCTAGAGCCATATTCACAGCAAGAGCTTCATAAATAACGATTGATGGCCATAACCAACATTACTGAGATCGACTGACATCTTTCAGGCTAATGATATGTAACTTTAAGATGTACCCTTTCTACCACAGACATATTACACTGAAACTTTTCTCAATGCACTTGGACCTTTCTTCTAATTTGGACAAAACAATGCATAAATATAAATATTTTAACAATATCAATATTAATTTAATTTGGAGATCATTCTTCCTCTGTTTCTCTTCACAATAGACATGGAACTCATGAAATAAAATTCATATGTAAAATGCAAATTGGATTTAAGAATACTATTGTTTTTTCACCTAGAGGTAAACTGGACTTGACAGATTGCCAGATTGCTCTCCAGAACATCTACACTACTCTACACTTCCATGAGTTCATAAGGTTGCCAATCTATCTGGTGTATAAATATATTATATCACTTAATTTTTATTTCTCTGATTATTCAAAAGTTGGAGTATCACTTTATATGCAGTGATCTTTTAGGATTCCTTTTTTGAAAATTGCCTGATTATACACATTGCTAATTTTTCTCTTGTAATTGCCTTTTCTTGTTGATATTTAGGAGCTCTTTGTTGATGTTACATATTTCAATTATCATTTCCCTTAAGTCATTTGTCTGTTTCCTGTCTCCATGGTGTCTTAAATAGAAATCCTTCATTTTTATAAAAATCATACTATATTTTGTTTTATGGGTTTACTTTGAATTAGTCACATAGTCATCTACTTTTTTTTTATTAACAAGGTTTGCCTTTCACGTTTTGATTTTTAATACATGTTAAGACCGTTCTTTACATGATGTTTTCTTTTTCTACATATAATAAGTCAGTTTTCTCCATACTATCTACCAATCATCTGCCCTTTCTCCGTTGGCAGCAACTTTTCATATATCATATCCCATACATGCATGGGCCTGCCTCTAAGCTCTCTGTTCTCTTACATTAATCTATGCATCTGCTTGCTCTTCTGTTCTTGTACCAATACTACACTGATTTCATTGATACGATGTTGTAGAATTTATTCAAATATGATAGGGCAAGAGCATGATTGTCTCTATAAGTCATCCTCTTCATGTGTCTATATTATTAAGATAATCTGTCATGTGACCTTTAGCTAAGGATGATATTAATGGTACCTAATTCATAAGATGATCATGTAGGCCTACCACTGAACAAGTGACTGATGCATCATAAGTATTTAATAAATACTAACAATACGAATTAATAATAAAAAAGAAAATAATAAGAATGTATTAAACCAAGTTTCTGTTCTTGTTAGGGAACAGATATTCTATACATTACAATTATACATTTATTTTAGTTTAATAATATCCAGGATTTATTTATCAGTGAAGAACAATTTGAAAAAAAAAATTTTTTCAAGGGTTGTTATGTCATTATTTATTATTTCTAGAAACAACCTAATTTCATGTAAAATGGTGTCTACTAACTCCATTTTACAATCTGACCAGCACTGGCTTGAAATAATTTTTTTAATTGACTATCATATTATCCTTCAAATAACATGACAATGAAAAAGTGTAGAATTCCTTAATGAAAAAATCCAGAATTTCCCAAAATTGTGAGGACCAACCTGTACTTAGTTTCACTCTTGTTTTCAAATAAATGATCCATGACCTGGGCTTCCATACCGAGGACCTGCTCCAGGCCACTAAGTCAGAATCCCGAAGGATATAGCACAGACACCGGTATTCTTGTTTTAAAATTTTTTCTAGACTGTGCTCACTTCAGCAGCACATATACTAATATCCCTACTAAATGATTCTAATATGCTGACAGAGTAGAGAACCTCTGCTTTCGTAGAATGTCAGGCCAGTATCACTCCTTCTCACATCAGGGTCTTAGGCTTACAACTATTATGAATCTCTGAAAAATGTAATATTTGTTAAATTAAAATGCAATTTGATTTATTCATGTTTTTCCTTGTCTTTAATTAAACAGAATGACTTAAGTAAAACCAATAAATAATTTACTTTGATGATAGAGAAAGCCTGATCTTTGCAAATATTAAATATTATTTTAAATTATATAATTTACATATGTATATGTATGTGTATATATATGTGCATATATATATTCTTTATTTTTGGATGACTTTTTGTGAGAGATTCAGATGTGATAAAAATGATATCAATTATATTTAAGAATTCTGGATATTTCATACTATTAGAAGAAATAATGAATGTCCATTCCAAGTTCACTAGGGTTTTTTTGATGTATGTCAATGGAAATGTATAAAGATGGAAGAACATTAGGAAATTTTATAGGGCTATTGGCACTTGTAACCTGCTTACTCAACAAAAAATATCCATTTGTTTAAACTGAGGTCAGCCTTCATTTATTACAATCATTACTGCCTTTCAACTGGAAATAATATACTTGATTTCCCAAGTATATGGGAACTCTGTCTCCTAAGAGTCTATCAATAGTGCAAAAACTGACTTAAGACCAGAGTCTTAGTTATATTTACGAATTTACTAGTAGTTCATTCCTGATTATGGGCATTTGTCCATATTCATTTTTTTTAGCTATGTCATTTTTTTTTTTACATTGTAAAATTCACTGAGGTTTTTTTTTCAATTATAGTTGGCATACGATAATGTATTAGTTTCACTTGTACAGCATAGTAATTAAAGATCTATAAAACTCACAAAGTGATCACTAAATCTAGTATTCCTCTTCCCCTTTACATATTTTCTACAACATCGTTGACTATTTTCCTTATCCTACACATTATATCTCCATGTCTATTTTGTAACTATCCATTTGTACTTCTTAATCCCTTTGCCATATTTTGCCGCTCTCAACACCCCTCCCATCTAGTAGCCCTCAAGATATTCTCTGTGTCTATGAGTTCATTTCTGTTTGTTGTTGTTGTTGTTGTTTATTTTGTTGTTTAGATTCCACATGTACGTGAAACCATGCAATATTTGTCTTTATCTGACTTATTTCATTCAGCACAATGTACCTTCTAGGTCCATCAAGGCAATATCTTTTCCCATCACATTCCTTTTAGTCTCTGTGTGTCTTTTGGTCTAAAGTGAGTCTCTTATAGGCAGCATATGTAGGGTTTATTTTTTGTGTTTTTTTGTTTGTTTGTTTGTTTATTTGTTTTTCTCATCTATTCAGACACTCTATCTTTTGGTTGGAGCATTTATTTATTTATTTATTCCAATTGAGGTACTTGTTGATAGGAATGTAGTTATTACCATTCTTTATTCATGTTTATGATACATGTTTTTTCTTCTTAAAGAAGTCCCTCCAACATATCCTGTAATACTGGATTAATGATGATAAATGTTTTTAGCTTATTTTTGTCTGGGTAGTTCTTTATCTGTCCTTTGATTCTAAATGATAGCTTCACTGGATACAGTATTTTTGGTTACAGCTCTTCTATTTTCATTATGTTGAATATTTTGTGTCAAACCCTTCCATCTTGCATAGTTTTTGTTGAGAAATCAGCAACCAGTCTTATGGGTACTCCTTTGTAGGTAACTAACTCATTTTCTTTTGCTGCTTTTAAGATTCTCTTTGTATTTAACCTTTAACATTTTAATTTTAATGTGTCTTGGTGTGGGCCTCTTTGGGTTCCTGGTTTTTGAGACTCTCTGAGCTTCTTCGAGTTGTATGTCTATTTCCTTCACCAAGTTGGGGAAGTTTTCCATCATTATTTCCTCAAATAGCTCTTCAACTTCTTGTTTTCCTTCAGGTACCCCTACGACATGGACATTTTTAGATTTAATTGTGTCCCATAAGCTCCTTGAGTTATATTATAGTCTTGGCTTTTTTTTTTTTTTTTTGCTGTTCTGATTAAGTGTCCTTGGCTTTCCCATCCTCTATATTGGTAGTTCAATCCTCTTCTTTATCCACTTTGTTTATTCCGTCTAATATCCTTTTCATCTCAGATAATGTGTTCTTCATTTCTGACTGGTTCTCTTTTATAATTTCCATTTCCATTTTTATGTTTTTTATCTCTTTGTTAAAGTTCTCACTGAATTAATCTACACTTCCCCTAAGTTCATTGAGCATCTTTATAACCAGTGTTTTGAACTCTGCATCTGTTAGATTACTTGTCTCCATTATTTCTGGATCTTTGTTCTATTCTCTCATGTGGTTTTTGCTTCTTTGTCTTCCCATTTTGGCTGCCTTTCTGTGTCTATTTCTATGTACTAAGCAAAGCTCCTAAGTATTCTAGTCTTATTAGCGTGGCTTTGTATAGTAGGTGTCCAATGGCACAGTCCTAAGAGGGATTCAACTGCAGGCCAAGTTTAGCCCCAGCCTGTGCCCTTTCAGGGTTACCTGTTAAGATTCAGCAAGCAATCTGCAGATGCTGTGCTTATAGTTGCCTCAAGAAGCCATGCCAGAAACCGTGGTCAGCTGCCACCAGTGTGTGAGTCTAGGCGCTGCTCAGCAAGGGGCACCTGACTCTCGCAGGACACAACTAGATGTGGCTTCGGTAGGGCTATGAGTTGGGGGAGGTGGAGTTTCAGGAAATCCTCTGGGCAGAGTGACCTCTGTTATTCAGTTTGATGACATCTCAGCTATGACGTGCTGCCTCCGCACACTGGGAGAAGGGAGGGCTCAACAGAGGAATAATGGATACTGCCGGCACTTCTACCCAGGGATGAGTCTTGCCTCTGGCCCTCACTCTGACAACTCATTGTCTCCTTGTAAGTCCCTGGTGTCCCTCATGCAGTCAACCTGGCTCTGATGCTCAGAGAAAGCAAGTCTATCACCTCAAAAGTCTGCTCTTGGACACCGCTCCTTTAAGAAGAGTCTATAGCTGCTGGCTGCTGCAGCCTCTATCTCACTCAGCTTCTGGGGACCAGGCAGCCTCGTGTCTTCGTCCCCTCCAACCTTCTACCACTGCAGGTTGGTTATTTCTTTCCATAGTTGTAATGCTTCTGTTCATCTAGATCCCAGACAACTTTACTTGCTGTTTGCTCCGTGTTTCTGTCACAAGTTTGACGTGGTCACAAGAGGGATGAACAAAACCTCTATCATTGATGTCATTTTTCCCTTGAGCTTCTATGTATTATTTTTTTAATGTTTAATTAAAGTATGTACAGGTAAATATGAAAGCTTAACATTGCTAAGTGTAATAAGCTGCTACTAGTATATGCAAACCATGCACTAATATAATTATATTTGTTTATTTTCAGTTGAATTCAGTCAAATGCGCATTGTTTTCAGTACATATCATTTTGATTGACTGAATCTTTCACTTTCTATCTTCTAGTTTTCGAGTCATGTTAGGACAACCTCTTAGATAATTTAGTTTCCAGTTTTCCTGTTGTTTTATCATCAAATACATAGAAGATTTTACCCTAGAATTACAAGGGATCATAGCTACTATTTTATACTCAGATATAGTTAACCATTATTAATTAGAAAATCATAAAAAGCTCTTTGAGAGAAAACCTGAAAATAATACTTATCATAAATAATGAAACAATTTTAATAATTTGTCGAGAGCAAAATAGCACAAATAACTTTTATGCACTTTTATCTTTGGACATACACATCCACATTAGTAACATTTGTTCAGTACTAAATCCCAAGGATAATAAAGTTCTATCAAAGTGAAGAAAAAAAATTTGCTAGAGATCTGCAAACTCTTTGTTTGTATTTTATTATTTTTGTCAACCGACCTCACCACAAATTTGTAACTGCCATACGTTCAATAATTTGTTTTTTAATCTTAAAAGTCATACAAATAAAACTGATTCATATAAATTGGCAAGCAGAATGTTTGAGCTATCTACTGGTTACTTCCTAGAAGGGCTAAGTAACATTTTTGCCTTGTCCATGTGTTTTCTGGCTGCACTTTATGACGTATAATCAGCTTGATTCTACTCTTTTGATTGAAAATCTTGGACTCTTCCTGTTGATGTTTTGCACTGCCATTATATCACATAAGCATGACACCGTGATAGAAATCACAGCTTTATATTTGCAGACTTTCGGGTAAAACACATTCTCTTAGCTGAAATTTGGTAGGGTTGGAAAATAATTAAAAGAAAGAAAATTACATTACAAAATTGTCATGCTTCGCATGTAAAAATGATATCTATTTATTTTAATGGACATTATACACTATCATATAAAAAGTACTAATTCCTGAGGAGGAAATGTTAAAATATTATCTATTTTATATACACTTCTATTCACACACACACACACATACATACAAATGAACACACAAATACTGATCATTAAGTACAGAAAAACATTCAATAATGGTGTTGAAGTTTGTTAGGTCAAAACTCTGACTATATTCCCTAGAGTATAATGAGATCAGCTTCAATTAAATGCAAACTCTGTGAGCTGAGCATTATATTGGTTCACATGAAACTTGTTATACAAAGTCATTTGCATTTATTGATATTTTGTCTAATCATTTTTTAAAATTTAAACCCTAACACACTCTCTGTACTCCCCTATCATATTGAGATTCAAGAAAATGAATGTTACCTGGAAGTCCTGCTAAGTTAAATTCCCTAAATACTTTTTTGTGTTCAAACAGTCTAGGCAATGTTGTAGGGATATTTACCATTCTTGATGTTGCAATGTTTACAGATATCAACCTTTAAAATGCACACATGCTGAAGCTATTTCTCTCCTTTCAGATTCTTGTGATTCTCAGATTAGCAGAGCTCTGCCCAGAGTAAAACCCTAAAGAATGACTGAGGATCAGAGCCTTAAGCAGAAGCAAGGGGAATAACATGAAGCTCCAGGGCAAAAACATTGAGGAATCAGAGTCTAGGCATAGCGGCAACCTCTAGGCAGGTGGCAGATTAATTCAGTTAAAGCTAATCATGCTTTTGTTCAGTAACTTTCTCAAATTATCATAATACGGCATCATTTTTACAAATTAAAAATTTTGTTTACAGTGACACCTAACAACATGGGTACCTAATCATGAATTGCTAATAGAGTTTGCACTGTCTGTCTTTGGGATTTTGCAGAGCTCATTTGTTGCTACATTTGTTCTCAAACATGGCTTGGCCACCAAATTTGTCTTTTAGCTCATGAATGTCATTAGGCCTCTTTCTTATGTGCCGTATTGATCTCAGTTCTCCAAAGCGTTCTCAGAGGCTGGAGTAGTTATGTCTGTGTTTTAAAAATGAGTTCCTGTCTCCAATCATGGTGAAGCTGTTTCTTCCCTTGCCCCTGGAAGCCACTCTATTCGCATAATACATAAGTACTTTCAATATATATCTCTGACCATCTGCTAGATTGGCATGGTGCCTGATTACAAAAAAAGACCACCCCCCTCTTCTTTGCCATAGGTGCTAAACCTTCAGTTTATCCAACCAGCTTTCAAGATCCTGTAAATTATAGATTATCCCGGAAGAAATCTCTCTTGTGTTCATGAACAAAACAGTGGTGCCTCGAGCTTCTTTTCAAAGGACCCATCTGCTAATTAAGAGTTTAAACAATAGTCTTATCTCAAAGTCTTCCCTTCAAAGCGACCTTCTGCTTAAATCTTGGAAATGTCTTTATTACAAATCTTCTTAGAATACATAAGAATTGGATGACCACAAAAGCTCACCATCTCCAGAACATGGTTTCAAATAGATATTTGAAGACTTAGTGAACATTTCTTATTTGTCACTTAACATAAATTATTTCAGTTTACTAAGCAAAAGTCAGGCTTAATTTAGATAAGATCATAGGATGGATACTTGGAAGGAGATTTATTCATTGTTTGCAGTGTTTTATTGATCCTCATGCTCTTGGCCCAGCTATTACATCCTTAAATTCAGCTTCCTAAACTATTCACTCTTTTTTTCCACAATAGTGGAAAAAATAAGAATGTAGTTTAGGGGGAAAAAAGAATGAGATTTGCATGAGACAGATTTCCATCTAAATGGATGACACCGAGGAAATAACTTATCTATAAAAGGGGAAAAAAGCTATCTCAAAAAGACAGTGTGAGAGTTAACTTATTTTTAAAGTATTCAGTATAGTGTTTAACAGCTAATAAACATTCAATAATGTTATGTATTTTTCATTGCCTTCAGTATAAAAACAATGATGGTGCCCAAATGTATGTGGTGTTATTCAATTTTTGTATTTCCCTAACTGTAGGTCCCCATTTCTCAGTATTGGAACAAGCAAAGCTATATAACATAGAGTAAATTTTTTGTCTTGGTGAACATGCCTCTTTCTCTTTAAGACTTTTTTAAAAAGCTTTTTGTTTGTATTTCTTTTTTTTTTTTTCCTAATTTTATTGAGGTATAATTAACATACAGCACTAAATAAGTTTAAAGGTATACAGCATAAAGGTTTGGGTTACATATTTTACATCAAGATTACCACAATTAGTTTAACATTCATAATCACATGTAGATACACACACACACACACACACACAAAGGAAAAAATGTTGGTGAGAACTCTGAGGATTTACACTCTTAACAACTTCCATATGCACTATACAGCAGTGTTAGCTATAGTCAGCATGTTGTGCATTACACTCCTAGTACTTATTTATCTTATAACTGGAAGTTTGTACCTTTTGACCACTTTCATCTAATTACACCTCCCCATACACCCGGTCTCTGGTAACTACAACATACCCAATCTCTTTTGTAATGAATTTGTTTTTCTATTTTGTTTTTAGATTCCATATATAAGTGAAATCATAAGGTATTTGTTTTTCTGCCTGACTTATTTAACTTAGCGTAATGCTGTCAACGTCTGTCCATTTTGCCATAAATGATAGGATCTCCTCCTTTCCATGGCTGAATAATATTCCTCTGTGTTTGCATATGTGTATGTGTATATCTCATCTTCTTTATCCATTCATCTGTTGATGGACACTTAGGTCGTTTCAATGTTTAAGACTTTTTAAATTCATTGTATTTCTTCCCTCACATACCTGGACTTTGTACAGCAACTCAGCAGCCCCAAATCTAGTATAGCGTCTAGTCACCCTGACATCAAATTTACATATCTCTTTTTAATCCATGCCTTGTCCTCTATAGGGAGAGAATAAAAAATACATGCAAATGAGTTATTTCTTCCTCTCAGAATATATGATACCCAGTTAAAAAGGTCTTTGTGAGAGCCTTTAGGTATGAGGGTAGTAATTGAGTTCCAGATTACTGAAGAACCAATATGTTCTTGTGTCTGTGTGTGTATGTGTGTGTGTGTGTGTGTGTGTGTGTGTGTACACACATATATGTATATACATACACACACACAAACAAATAAGTTAAACTCCAGTCTGCCAACTCCTACTGCAGCATTTTCTCTATTAAATTACATTTCACTTTATGAACTATGTTTATAATCTCTGATTATAAAATTATTAATTTTCATTTTTAAATGATAAAAATATGTCCATCTTCCTTAAAAGTAATTATAATATGCTGATCTGTACAAATTCAAGATTGTTCTTTTTTCCAAACTAGAATTCAAGGCAGAAACTCAATTATACATTTTTAAACTTCTGTCTCTTTTCTCTTCTGATTTCTTGTCTAAAATGGTCTTTCCCTGCAAGTCTATATCAATGTCCCCTCATCTGAGACTTTCCTGGACTTGCTTCAAAAGATCTTGTTTTCATGGACATGGACAATGCACTACTGGTTACCAGAGGGGAGGAGGGAGGGGGCGAGGTGGATAGGAAAAAAATTTAAATCATTTGTTCAATTAAAAAATTAATTAATTAATTAATTTTCTAAAAAGATCTTATTTTGTCTTCAAGCACTTAGGTACTTCTTATTTATAACATTAATCACATGATCATTAATTCATCTATTTGTCCAGTTTCTATTTTCAGATTGTTTCACTGCTAGGATAGGCTACTTCTTATTCATTTTTAATGTATCCAATACATAAATACAGTGTGTGGTGCTGAGTGCTTTATTTATTTAATTGAATCTAAAGAAAAGAAAAAAAGTGCAAGTGTACCTTGAGACAAAACAATGTAGAGGCAAAAAAATATGTGTTTCCTTAGTATTTGTAGAACAAGGGTATTTTTAATGCAAATGTCAAGTAATCCTTTTTAAAGTTCAGTTGAGAGAAAGATTAGTGCTTGGAAGAGAAAATAAGAGTTGTTAAATGTTTGCATTTTCTTTCTGTCATATAAACAGGAAAATTAAACATATTTCATAGGAAAAATGTCTTCATTGGTTCTCTGTGATGCATAATCATCAAAGTAGAGAAAATGCAATGTATTTATTGTTTATTATTATGGGAATATTTTATAGTGATTGTTAGGAAATTTTATAGAGGCAGACAATTGTGAGATCAGACATTTTATTATATATTCGTCTATTTGTGGTTGCTATTTTGGACAATGACAACATGAAAAAGTATAAAACAAAGAGAAATAAATATGAAAAAGATTAATTAAAAAGGAAGCCAAAGGACTCCTCTATGGCCTTCTGAAAAGAAAATTCTTCTTTCAAATGTACTATTTCTGGTTTACTATACATTAACAACTATGTGGAACACTGTTTAATCTGTTCTAAGGCCACATAACATATTTCATCTGTTTCTTATATAGAGTCATGCTACATAGTTTAAAAATTTATTCCCACTGGGTGTAACCTTTGTCATCTAGATTCAGTAAATACTTAACAGGCATAGGCCAGGACCATGTGTGTTTTGCTTTAAGGGTAAATAATCTACACTGAGACAGACAGCCCCTGAGAATATTCCTCCCATATGTCAATATCATGGTTCTTTTTCAGCATGCCTAATATATCATGTCATCACTGTGGTCACAGTGAGACAATGACCATGAGAACCCAGTATTGGAAGTATTGCTCCTAAAATTTCTCTTAGAATATAATATTACTGTCTAACTATGAAAATTCTATACAAGGATTACTGTCTCTAATAAAGCCGCATCAGGAACCCCAGTTCAACAGAAGGACAACAAGAAGTAAGGAATTTCCATATTGACCTGTCCTCATTTGTAGAAGCCTGTAAGATTGGAGAGCAAGCTGACATATGGATCATTCCTCAGCCTATAAATCTCATCTGTGCTGTCACAAAAGAATATGAGAATGAAGAGACTTTTTTAAAATTCTCAGTCATCAAACCGTTTTTTTCTAACTTTATTGTCTTCACCTCTATACAGTGACTAACTCTTCTAAGTATATTGAAGGAAAGACAGCTGGCCTCTGCTTTCTAGATAGTGTACACATTAACTTATCATACTTGATTAGGAATTCCTATACAAAAACAGCAAAAATATTTTATTATAATAATCTGAAGTAGATTAGAACTATTCTTTAATCCACAGACTGATCAGGATCAAGAAAAATCAAAATTCTGATAATTCACCTTTTTTAAAATTGGTGGTTATTTTATAATATGTAATAGAATATTAAGGATTCAGAAGACTATGAGAAAGAAAATGTCTAAATATGAATTAGGAGTAGATTTAAAGGTACAGTTTTATTTAATAGTGCTATTTCTCACACATTTCAGGCAATGTCTTTTTTACAAAACACTGAAATACTCATTGAACTCTTAATTACTATTTAATGTATACCTTAGTGGATTATAGTGATTGTTAGGAAATTTGTCTCTAAGAAGTAGTTTTAAACTGACTTGACAAACAGTCATTTAATTATACAATACTAAAATTACAAGTGGAAACAGGTTAGTTTTCTAAAAACAAAACACCACATGTCACACAATTATTTCAAAGGTATTTTCTCAGCATTTTCTTTTTTTTTGCTTTTAATGAACATATAAATTACATTGCTTGGAACAAAGCATGCTTTCACCTCTGGGTGAAAAAAAAAAAAGCAGCAATATACTTCCATTTTCAGAATCAGAAATAGTTTTTGAAATTGGAATCCATGAAGGACCCAGATTTACTACTTAGATAATGCCCATAATTTATAAATGAAATCTTTCTCTCTAAAAATAAATAAATAATTTAGAGATTACATACTTGCAGCTTTGCTTCACTTTTAATATTTTTGTAAGGCTTTGTGAATATGTTTATAAATATGTCCTCATGTGGACTCTAACAGTAGATTTCTACATTATGCTATACTTTATTTGTTGGCTATGTGTATCTTCTTATTAATGCCTATTACATCTGTATTTCAGCTCTTTAGGGTAAGATTTATTGATTAAAGTCAATTTTCAAAGGCCAATAGTGGGAAATTGACCTTAACTTTTGGAACTAAAATTGAATATTTCTACACCTAATTAGCATTTTGAAAAGAAATATGGGAATAAAGCAACCCAAATCCCATTCCTTCTACAAAGCTTGTAATTACTCTGCTTAGCTAAGCCCTTTTATTTTACAGTGTCAAATACAAATCTCATCTTTTTTTCTGCAAAACATGTTCCTTTACCATTCTGGCCATTGATGGTTTCCAGACTGTCTGACTAAATCATATTTATAATAAGACTGTCTAATTTTCCTTTAAGGAGAGTCCATGTTTACCTTCCCCAAAGCCTTAAGATTGATTGGGTTGTAAGCACCGATAAGAAGTTGTAGATAGGACTAGGGGATGGTGTAGTGTCTTCAAAGGCAATCTCTCATTTCCCTCTAAAAGTAAAAACCAAACTTCAGAATGGCAGTAGAAACAGAGGGATGTGATGGTAACAACCAGCTCAGAGATCTACCGGGTAAGACTCTGAAAATGAGACATGGATTCCAATCCACTCATGAGCCTGTACTTGGTCACTTGTTTATCCATGCAGAAAGCACTAAGAGTAATTCCAGGGAGATATAAGAAATCAGAAGGTGATAAGTATTAAACTGAGTACTTAGACATTGAACAAACAAGTGGAAAGTATCAGCCATAAGATTACTTCAGTAAATTTTGCCATCTCAAAGAATCCTTTGCCAATTTGGTTAGTTTTTGGTCTTTGTTTTATTTTGTTTTCGTTCTTAAGCCAAGGCCCTATATTTAACACTTGTTTCCCCAGGGCATGTTAAAAGCCTTCTGCAGGCTACAACAGATCCTATTTTGGAGATAACCATCTAATCATAAAAGTCCATGTAGACACTTTCTTTTAAACTCATACACTCTTTAACATTTCAAAGCAAATGCTACAGAGAATCCTATATAGCCATATAATATAAATGGTACTTTTGAAATTGTTTTTAAGCAATGAAAACCTCCATCAAATGGTTATATATAATAAATATTTATATATATGTATATTATCCCTCTAATATAATATATTTACTGTATTAGAATAATTTCTCTAAAGACCCAAGATTCTACCTACTCAGTCTTCCCTTGTCTCTTCCTTTGCTCATCAAAAAAAGGTGAGGCTGATCATTACACACATCTTCATAAAACCTTAGAATGTCATGAACAACACTTACATAAGCAGGAAACACTTATATAAGCATTGATATTTAACCTATTTTGAAAACCAGATGAACTCAACGAACTCTCTACATCTTTAGAAAATATACATAGCCAAGTGCCTACATTCTCTGTACTGTTTCAGTGGCTTATAGACCTTTTAACATCAATAGACAACTGTTTAAGACTCTTAGTAAAGTTATTCTGAGGAACTGAGTTAGGCAGAGATTTGCATGTGGTTCGTGTAATTGTTCAGGCTTTTGTGAAAATTCAAAAAGAGAAAAGTTTAAAAGGAAAGGGACTTTGACTGATACGCAGAACGTGGCAGTTTGTCTAGATTCAAATCCAGCTTTTTCTAGATCCAAGACCAAGCTATTCTCACTATACATACGCTAGGTGAATATAATTATAAGTGCACATAATTAATATCAAATATATTTATCTAGCTGAATTCTTCAGTCAAAGCAGAAATTTACATTTTCTATTATATTATCAAAGTTTTAACTATGTTTTTCAATCAATAAGATTCTAGAAATAAAATCATGTCATTCTACTAAGATAGCATTTCCTCAGTTAAATTGGGATGACTTTTCCTAAAATAATATTATCTGAAGCACTTAAAATAAGTTCTGAAACAGGTTCGTTGACTTAAATAAATAGGAAATTATTTTAGAGTTTAATTAAAGTGAAAATTATTTTAATATTAGTCTCTAATTTATTTTGGAGAGTATGCAAAACATGCAAGAATGTTTATATGTTATGTGAAGACCTTTGACAGACTGAGGAATCAATTGAATTATGTTTGTACTAATACTGTGTTTAGGAGAGAGAAAACTAATAGTATATAATACATTGGTTAATAGATAAGTGTATTAGTTATCTATTGCTGTACAACAAATTACCCCCAAATTTTAACTGCTATATAAAACAAATATTTATTATCTTACAATTTCTGAGGATAAGGAATACAGGAGAAACTTAACAGGATGGTTCTGGCTCAGAGTTTCACATGAGGTTGCAGTGATGTCAGTGGTGGCTTTAATCACCTGAAAAGCTTAACTGGGGGCTGACAGTTTGTGGGCAGATAGTTTACTCACATGGCTGTTAGCTAGAGGCTTAAAGCTTCTTGCCACGTGGAACTTTCCATAAGACTTCATGAGTGTCTTCACAACATAGCAGGTAGCTTTCCCTATAGTGAATGATCCAAGAGAAATAAAGCAAATAGAGAACTACAATGTATTTTAAGCCCCTTAGTATCTGAAATCACATAGCATTATTTCCTCTGTATTCTATTTGTAATCAATATGTCACTAGTCTAGCTCATACTCAAGTGGAAGAACATTAAGCACCACCTCTTGAAGGCAGGAGTATCAAAATATTTACATATTTTAAAATCATCACATTTATATATAAAAAAGACATTAAAATTTTGCATTTTGAAAAATAGTCACAAGGATGTGAAATACAGCATAGGGAAGATAGTCTATAATATTTTAATAACTATGTATAGTACCAAATTAGTACTGGACTAATCAGGGGGATCACTTTGTAAATTACATAAACCACTATGTTGTACACTTGAAACTAATATAAAATAATATTGAATGTCCACTCTAATTGAAAAATAAAAATTTTTAAAAAGAGAAAATTTGCATTTTGAACTTTAAAATGTTCATGTTAATTTTTCATGAAATTCACTTGACTGGAATATGTATGATCATTCTCCATTGAATACCTCAGTGTATCTAAGAATAACTCATTTATGGTAGCTACTTCATATTTGTTGACTGAATGAATGAGTGAAGTGTTCTAACCTATGGTACCCTATCCCAAAAAGAGTCATTTGGAAATCCTTTAACTATATTTATTTCTTCATATTTGCTAAGTCTGGAATCCATCCCCTGCCCCCTCCCCAAAATCAGATTTATAGTTGAACAAGTTTTGAGGTAAACATTTCTCTAAAGAATATTGCTATTTAAAGATAAGTATTTTTTCATAAAATTGATAAAAATAAAAGTGGATTGCCTGTCCTTGAGCACTTAAAGCAACGTTTTCAGCAATATTATTATTTCTAATTTTCTCTGGAAGATATATCTTTATAATTCAAATTCATAAAATTCTAATTTGAACTGCCACATTCAATGAACAAGATGAGACCTGGAAGTTCTTTTCTATTTGTATATCAAAGAATGTCCATGGAATACTGATGATTTATAGGAAAATTAATCTTTCTGACATATACTCCCACAACTGTACTGAAACTGCTCTTGCTAAGGCGCTATTGACCTTAGCACTGAAAAATTCATTAGACATCTATTGGTCTTCTTTACCTTATTTGAACTTTATTTTACATATGACATGTTTTCCTTACTTCATTCTTATTAAAGTTACATATATATATATTTCTCAGAAAGTGTTGATATATGCTGCAGTAATAAACAACCCCCAAATCTATGTAGCTTATAACAGGGTTGTAATATAGCTTAGTTTATCACACTTCAGGCTGATGGAGTAACCTCTCTGTGTTACCAGAGGAGAAAGAGAATTTAGTGACATGTATCCTGCCGTTAAAGCCACTGCCCAGAAGTGAACCATCTCACTTCCATTTATATTTATCAGCCCAAGCAAATCAGATGGTCAAACAAAATGTCAAGGGGGCAGGAAAGTATGATTTTTCTCTAGGATTCTTCTAGTTCTCCTCATGCCTCTCTAATCCTTTCTTCTCTGCTTTCTCACTTTCTTTCCACTCTTAAGTCCAGAGGGTCTCAAAACTTCACTGTGCATAGGTTCATCCGGGGAATTGTTGATAATATAGATTCTATTAACTGTTTCAGTTTCTGTATTCTGTATTTTATTTGGTGGCATTGTCATTAAGAGTTACTAAAAATAGAACTATGGATGTCACATTGAGATTGAGCGACAAACAGGAAACAAACTAAATTTCCATGAACGAGGATAGAGTTAAATAAATAATGGTAAATTAATAAAATAGCTATTTAAAAGGGTGGCATACATTTTCATTCATTAACATTGAAAATGTCATTTTTTTTTTAGAGAGATAATAAAAGTAAGATAAGTAGCTGTTCATCTAATACTCACAGTGTTGTTCACTGGGTTTAGAAATTTTCAGTGACAGCTTTCATTATGATTTATATTTTTTCTATTAGTTGAATTTTCTTCATGAATAAGCATTGAGTACATGATATAAATAATAATTTGTGGACAAAATGTAAAGGAAATTTAGATGAAGTTTAAATCAAGATATATGTTCTGATTTGCTAACTGGTAATTAATACAGTTTGACTTTTATAAAAGAAACTAAATACATTTAAAAATAAAATCAACTTCTCTAAAAGTGATAAATATTTCACTAAATTTTATTATGGAAAACAAATATCATAGTATATTTCAGATATTAAATTATATATTAAATTCTTTCCCTCTAATTTTTTTCAGATAATCTTGCCAAATCGACTTTTCAGTTTTGTTCCTCTTAAATTTTAAGTGAGTAAAATATGTCACTGCAAATACACATACACAGTAATCTCAGGGATTCAAAATGTTAGTTTTCTATCAGAAGCATTCCTAAAAATAAGAATCCTTCAGTATGATTACTTTTTTATTAATAATTGGTTATTATTATTTATAAGCCAAATAATTTTTCTCTACAAAAAAATAAAAAATATAATTTATATCCATAAAATATCACTAACCTTGCTCAGAATATTGAAGGTTCTGATGATGGCAAAGAAAGCTTTTTGTTATTGAGTAAATCAAGTTAATTAGAGTTAAAGGCATGCATCTTACCTTTTCTGTTTCTCTCTTTATAATGTGTTGACTGTGTTTATTTAAAAAGTAATTACATCAAACAACCCAAAATATACAATTTAAACTTGTATTATTTTTACACCTTTGGTATAAATTTGTATATTTTGAAAAATGTGAACTCGAATAACTAAAATTTAACTTCTACATGGCTTATTAGATAAAATAAGCTTTCTTTAAGCCATTCTACATACTGATATGTTCTCCGACCAAAGTTACAGTCTAGTGAGGCCTTAAGACACTAGCTTAAACTGAATAATTTTTATGAGAAAAATCAATCCCATCCAATTTAACAGGATAGTGAATGTTTATAATGAATAATTCTAAATCAATTTAAAAGTCATTTTGTTATACATGGATCACATAGCAGATATTATAGCGACAGAGGGCTTTCCCATATCGAATAACCAACAGAATTAAAGTCTTGCCCCAGGAGAAAGAGACCAAATTTAGTGTGAAATTGAACACAACAGTCATGAACACTAGTTGAGTTTAGTATTGTGATGCTATTGTTCTCATGACAGAAGGTGACAGAAAGAACCTTTTTTCTTTCCAAAATCATTGAACTCCCACCAACAATCACAGTAAATAAGTTTTAAACATATGTAAATTGGGATACCCCAGGCACCAGAAAATCATAAAAATGTCCACTTAATTAACACATCTTTAGAAAGAAGTGTTTCAGCGGTATTTCAAAACTTGATAAACATAGTTATCAATACTGTCTGGGGTGGATTAAAATGAGTTGGGTTACTAGAACTTATTATTATTTGACTCTCAAACAAAACGTGCAGTTTTCTATAAAATTTACCTTTAGCTTACTCCCAGTTTTTATTAGTCATTCAAATTTGAAAAATCAACAGCTTACTTTAGCATCCATTTCCACTTGATAATTAGAGAAAAGAAACAAGGAAAGGAAAGGAGGACAGGAGGGAGAGGAAAGAAGTAAGGAAAGGAGGAAGGGAGGGAGGAAGAAGGGGAGGGAGGGAGGAAGGGAGGGGACAAAAAGAGCATGCTGAATTAATTCATGTCACTTATCTGAGAGAAAGAATTGGTTAGAGTTATTATATTTTAATAATCAGATCATTAAACGTTTGGAAATCTATCTCTATATAATTAAAGTCTTAACAATTTTGAAGTAACTAAAAGAAAGCAACCTAGAAACAGTACCGTTTATATTAAATCGATGCATCATAAGTTTATATTTAAAAACTATAATTTCTAAAATGAACATTTTATGTTTAAAATAAGAGAAAATATTTTTATTGCCTTTAAAACTAGCTATTTATTACTCTGAACTGTCTAATGTGTAGCAAATATAGAATAATATCACTTTACAATATGTAGTTAATATTTTTAAATTAAGCAACGTAAAATAATCTGTAATCCTTTCCAGAATGAAACAGAATATTTAGTCTAATGAAATTGTGAAATCTTTGAAATGTCAACAAACTTTATAAAATATTTTTTAGTTTTTTTTAAATTTCTAATTTATATAAATCCTGCTTATTCTCTTATAGGAAAATTGCTCTTCTGGCTCACCTCATTTGATTATTGTATGCAGTAATAAAATTATAACTAATAATTTTAAAACTAGTTATTTATTTTTCAGTTTTTATAAAGAGAATTGTGTCTCTGACTTATTTCTGACACAGACAAATGTCTGGAATTCCATCTATGCTTTAATATACATCAACTCTTTTAGTCCTCAGAATGACTAATTACACAATGAAAATTAATCCCTGATTATTAAATACGATTATTTTTATAACTTCTAATAATGGTACTAGCAGTTAAGAGATTATTAAAAGTAGACATTAAAATGTTTGATGATTTTAGTGCACTATTCGCATTTCTTTTAAAATTCTTACTAATCTATAAGAAATATGTTTGATCACTAGTTCCTTAAATGTTCCTATGAAAAGCAGAGAAAAAAGAACAGACTTCATGGGGGAGTCTCTTTAATGTGCGTGACTATAAAACACGGTTAATTGTTGCCTAAGGAAAAACTCATTCTTAAATAAGTTTTGATATATATAAATATAAAAATAAAAGACCGCTTTTTTCCACTTAAAGACATATATTAATAAGGAGAAGGGAAAGCCTGATTCAGAGGAAATGAGGTTTGCACTTCTTGTTTTTCACTAGTACATGGTACTGTCACTGCATTTCCTGGTGACCTCCCTCTAGTGGAAACCCTGCATCCGGCATGTAAAGCCATGTGTATGTAATTATTTCTATGCGCAGCCTCAGAAGCTTATCTGTGGTGAAGCATTCTTATAGATAATATAATATTCCCTGTAGAAATTTGTCAAGCTTTTTATGGAAGATCAGCATAATCTACTTCTTGAACTATAGCAGAAATGTAATATATACATCCTAACAATAATCAGCTGCTGTTGATATAATTGCACATTGATGATGTAAATGTTTAATTTTTTTTAAGACATAAGGTTCTAAATATATAATTTTATATTCATTTATGTTTTTTTGATGTAAGTTATAAAAACACTATTAAAATGGTTAAAATTCTGAAAAGAGCTGTTATCGAACCCCTACTTGAAAGGTCTACTTTAACACATTTCAAGTTTATCCATTATGTTCATAGAGTAAACCATATTCACTGATTTGCTTTTTAATTTAGTGTGTGTTTTTTATCAATCTATTTGGGTTCTTTTCTTTTATTTAAAAATGGATTTAATAATATATTCCATATGTATATGGAATATATTTATTTCATATTTACATATATATAATTCTCAAAACATTATATATAAAAGAGTTCCTGTCAGATTGATAAGAAACAAGGAGAGCCCTATTTAGGAATCTCAACAGCCACATCACAGAGTATTTGAAAATTCAGGAAATAGTGCCATTAAATTTTACTACTAGGAACCAGAGAACAAATTAACTTTCTTTTAAGCAATATACTGCTCTCTGGGAGAGTTTTGTTTTTTTTAGTGGCAAGCACTGAAAGAAAATTCTGAGAAGACTTTTTGTTGAATAAAGATTTTATCCTACAGAACTGCCCTGTGGTCACCATCCAATCTGGTTGCATGCATTAGTATTACTACCTTTGATTCTTTGTTACTAGAAACCTTTGAAGAATTTCTTTGAGTGTAAAATCATTGTCCTTTGGACTTGGATAAAATTCTACATAATAACTTAGACAAGAGCAAATCTATTTGCTCATTACCTAATTGAGAGCTACTAAAGGGCTACAAAAGTATTTTATTGATATTTGTGCTGCCAATGTCTAGCACGTTAGCTGGCCGATAATATGCTTTTACCATTTGTTTTCAGAATGAGTATAGAAGTTCTAAAAAATTTTTTTCATCACCTTAATTAAAATATAGGCATGACCTTAGTTATAGAGGTGATGTTCTACATTCACCATTAGTTAATCAACTTACTGAAATTTTTACTAACAAAGTTATTCCTTGAGGCTAACCTACATAAGATATGAATTTTTATCTTTATGTATACTTTCTTAACATTTGGTTATTAAACTGTTTCTCTTTTCTTCCATATGATAAAAATATTATATTTTGCTACTTATTAGTCTCTAAAAACAGAATTTTCATCATCCTCCAAACCAAGAAAAAGCAGCTTTTCATTGCTTTAGTGCTATTTGTACAAAGTCTCTAGTCTCTCTCAGAACTCTCAAATTAATTATTCTCTTATGCATTGCAGCCACATATCAGAGAGAACTCTTCTCTGTCCTCTTACTTTTATTCTACTTGTGAAATCTTGCCTGAAAAAAGAATATTTGTTGTTTCCACACTGCCAAAACTTGCCCATCAGTCCTTTAAAATAAATCTGAGATCAGGTGTCTTTCATGAAGACACATGAGTCCAAAACTTTACTATGCCCAAACAACATAAATTAAATTAACATGACAAATCATGTTCCAATTATGTGTATTAGTATTTCTAAATTTCTGTGGATTAAGATACCTTGCAATGATTTATTAGGGTGAATATCTTAAATAGAAGTGTTCATCATCACCAAAAATTAGATAGTTTAATTCTAAGTGCTTAAATTATGTTATATCAATAATTTAAGCATTCACTTTGTTTAAATATATAACTAGTAGAATGTTGAATTTGAAATTTTTATTAAATTACTCATCTTTTTGCTTCCATTAATACTATACTATTAAAAAACTTTCAAAGGGTATATTTCTGAAACAGTGCCTCTTGAATCCATGCAAAAAAAGTATGGCTTCAAATAATATTTCTAAGTAGAGATTTAAATATTGACAGCTGATATTATTTGCTATAAATAAATTTGTAGTTGTTATGTTCAGGGTGTAATTTTAAATTTAAATAAATTTATAATTTTATAGTGTTCACTATTGACTATTTCTCTTATGAGAAAATAAACATGTCAATTTCCTATCATCTCAACAGCATTGCAGGTTTTTTCAAAATTTTATAATCCTAATGTCAATAATTGACTTTTATTGAGTTTTGTTGTGTACTAGACACTGTCCTGGGACCCGGAAGTGGGTTTTTGTATGCAGAATCTGATTTAGTGTTTAGGACAATAAATTCTGAAATCCAAAGTCCTGGGCTCAAAACTCAGCTTACAATTTAATATTTGTGTGACTTTGGGCATATTTTTGTAATATGACTAAACTATAATAGAACCTACTTCATAAATTTGTTTTAAAAATATGTAGAAACTGTGTAGGAAAATTCCTGGCACATAAAAGGCACTCACTAAATCTTAGCTAATGTAAACATTCATAATAACCTGATAAGTTTCATTTTTCTCATTTTACAGATGAGGAAATTGAAATTAAAAAAAAATTAAATGACTTGCCCATTGTCACACAACTAATATATGATAAAGTCAGAATTTAAATCCAGCAAATGTCATTGCTTTCAAATAATAAACTAGACCACTTCATAATAATCTAGAAATGTTAAAGTTATTAAGTTTTGCTTCTGGAGTCAGCTTATGCAATTAAATGAATAGTGTTTTAAAGCTCAGACTTACAAAGTGAAAAACACTGGAATTCCCTAGACTATTGTGAAGATCAGAATAAGATAAGAAACAATTATGGCAGCAAATTGCTATTCTATAAGACTAAAACAAATTCCCAAACTTCGGCTGAGAACCACAATGGAAATTTTCTTCATGAAAGTCTTCATTTGGTGGATTTTCTCCCAAGATACCTGTGGCTTCAGAGAAGAAGCCTAAGAGAACTTTCTTTCATCAAAGAATTAAGTAATATACATGAATTAAAGTGTGTTTCAGTTGCACAAATGAAGTCTCTCCGTTTTCCCCCACTGTAGTTTGCTTTACTACTGATTGACCCCTGTGGAATAAATTAGAACATTGAGGTTAAGCTGGATTGGGCTACAGTTCATACCATTTCCCAATGAGAAAATTTTCAGTTAAGAATGAAATTGGATATTTACCCCACAGGGAGATTCCATGATCACGAAGAATTAAATCAGCTGGTTTGAACATGGTGCTAAAAAATCTGTGTTTAAATGTTTATTTTTGTTTCACCTCAGATTGTTATCCTTTCAGACATAAACTTCTCTCTAGCTAATATTTTTGTGATTTTTAAGTAAAAAAAAGAGAGAGAGAGAGAGAGAGACAGGCTGTAGCTAGATAAATATAGAATCTATCGCTGATCAATTTATAGATAGATATATAGTAGAACAATAAATTACTTACAAACTCTTCACAAATCACCACAATTGAAAACATCAAAACATATTCAAGTTGTAACATTCCTGTTTTCTGTCTAAGCACCAATTACCTTAAATTCTTTTACTTTTTTCATGTTCATTTCCAATTTTTTTCAGTCACTATTCACAGATAAAACATTTTTTTTATAACCGAAGTAAACTAGAGACATTTTCCCAATTTGTATATAAAGCATTCTTGAAAGTCATAACAAATTTAAAAAATAAAAATAAAAAAGAAGTCAACATTACTAGAGTAGAATAACAATATACTACATGAGATAAAGGAGATGTCATTCCCAGAGAGCTTAAATAAGTTCAGCATGCCTCTCTCCAGTCCACACAAGTTAGAATGCAGTGGGCAAAGAGGGCTGGAGGCGAGAAGGTGGTCAGGAGGAATCTGAGGGTAGTGTTAGCTGCGCCAGAGAAGAAGACAACTAACAAGAATATCTCATCTGCAAGAGCTGAGATTTGGGATTTAGAATCACAATATGAGGCTCAGGACTCTTTTCTTTTATCCACCATGAACATTCATGTATGCAGTTTCATGTATCTCACTTTATTAATTCAAAACTCTCTTAGATATTTACTCTCTTCATTTTAAGAAAATTTATCTTCATCAATATGGTGATTATCATATAGTAAAGTTATAATGCCTCCAATATTACAAAATTCATTAGGTGTTATAGTTGTAAAAATGCAGCCTTATTTCTTCACTCTTAAAATTTCTACTTTGCACTCACTTGTACATATGATTTGCATAAACTTTAACTAGTATTATCAACATGTAAGTAGAAGAAGATCTCCTACAGACAATACATGACTTTTCTGGATAGTAAAATTCTACTATATTGATAGATTGGCTCATGTAACTTAAGTAAAGCTTCAAATAGGAATGTTCTTTGAATGGTCAAAACAATTAGCTATCCTAGCTGTGGAATTTCTTTTTAACATCTTAGGTATATTCTTGAATAACATAAATCATTTTCCAAAATGTGAAGTAGTATTTTAAATACAATTACTTAAAAACCTTTGCATTTATTTCCAGCTTTGAGATGTAATTGGAACAAAACATTATAAAGTTTGTGTATAACTGTTGATTTGATACATTTATATATTGCAAGATGTATTTTAAAAGGTCACATTAAAGTTAGCTTTCTATCGAATATTTCCTGGTATACATATAATATTTTATAATAATAGGAAAATAAAATTGTCATTTCACCAACACTTCCTGTTTAAGAAAGTGATATACCTTAAAAATGGCCTTAACTTGAATAAATGATCAGTCTAGATAATTGTTAATATAGTATTAAATGTCATTGTCATTAATAGTCTTACATAATTTTATCCTTTACCTTAAGTATCACAGATGTTCTTGATGCCACTTCAAAATTTCCCATTCTTTCCTAACTCCGTGAAGAAACTATCCCTTCCACTGTTACAAAAGCTAGATTCCTATGAAATGAGCCAAAGGATCAGATCCTTCTTCAAGGCATGACATGAAACTTTAGCCAGGCAGTTTGCACAAATAGCTAAATGTCCCCTTTGTGTTTGTTAGCACCACTGTGTCAGCTTTCTTGTGCTGGCAGCTTTGGGCTTTTCCAAGGAAAGCCCCAAAGAAAGTTGTTACCAGCATATATTCCACAGTTCACAGACTTTCAAAAAGGACACATTAAAACAGTTAGAATCCCCAGGGCAAATGGGGAGATTAAGTAGCCTTCTCCTTAACAGAAGCCCCAATCAGACAAAGCTCAGTATTGTGTATTCAGTACACTATCTCTTTCCAGCACCGAACTTTACTATTGTGCTCAAAGATTCCAGTTTACAAAGTGTTTGGGGGCCTTTGCATAACGGTTCACTGGCACCACCATTGACAGCCATCTGAGTGTGAGAATTTTTTTAAAAGACATGATGCCCACCAAATGATTGACCTATTGTATTAATGCAATGGCAGCATCTTAGCATGGGGCAGGGGGACAGGAGAAGTCTACAGCAATATCTGTGGCAGCCTCATTTGTCACAAGAATACAAATTAAGGGAAGTGAAAAAAACATTTTTTTCATATCAGAAAAAATATGTGCTTTAACAACCATATTATAAAGCAATGTGTGTCTAATTATAAAAGATGTGTGAGTTTTTGGTAACATTTCTGGGACTCTAAGTTAATTTTCTACTACTGAAATCTTCAATTATTCTGTTTTTTAAATGTGTTTATGTAAGATGAAGTATTTTTCTTCAAGTCTGAGATTTAGATGCATGCACTAAACTGTGGCCCTTGATTTTATTTGCCGTATCAGAAAGCCTTGTTCTTTGGAGGTAGTACACTAAAACACATCCCAAGGTAAACTGCCCGTTCATGGTCAATATTCTGGAAAAGGTTAAGAAAAAGTGCAATATTTAAATAAACATACATTCTTAATTGCTCTAGCCAACTGGGATGAAATTGTACTTATTTGGGTCCAAGAATATTTCATCTAAAGCAATACACCACCCTGAAAACATGAAGGCTGTATGAATTAGCATAGCCATGACCTTTTCTAACGTTTGCATAGTACTTACTCATTTCATTGAAGGATCAACCATGTTTTAATAGACATTAACAGCAAGAATAACTTCTGCAAATATTGTTTTTCATACCTGTTGTCCATTTTTATGTATTTTTATGCTTAGTCTCTAAACTTCAGTTTAAACACATGTAATTTAAGGCAAGATTTTAAATTTTGAGAAGCCGTACTACGAACTAAGAAATATTCTAATTTTTAACTGAAAGAATATAATGAAATTCTTTGGATTTTGAAGCATATATGTTAGAATACTTAAACTTCAGGTACTTAATTATGCAAATTATGAACATGCAACAAAACACTTTCTCATCTGAATAACTAGAAACACATATTTTCTTGGAAAACTTGAAGAGATAACTTTCAATTTCTCACTGCAGTATGATAACATAGGTAAAATAATCTAACTAAAAATTAATATTAAGAAAAGAAATTCTTCTTGAAAATAAAGTTTCTATAAAGAATGGTTATTTACATGATAGTTTAGTAATATGTATAAAATATATCTGTAATTATGAATTTTTCGTGTTAAGTATGCACTTAATGTCAAACTCTATAATACTTTTATGAGCTTACCACTCATATTATTATCTTGCTATATTCATGTTCCAAACTCTATAATACTTTTATGAGCTTACCACTCATTATTATCTTGCTATATTCATGTTTCAATACACACACACACACACACATACACACACATACACACACACACACACACTCTTTTGACACAGGGAATGGATCATTAAAAATCATTATAATAAGGCCTTGCTCCTGAGTAGTTTTTTTCATAATGTATTTATCTTAGTATTATAAAACTTTATGTGATCTTTAAATTCAAAACATAAACTCTAATTTATGGTTATCTTTTAAACAGGATAAGCACTCTGATGACTTTTAAAATAGACTATAAACATTTATTAATATGAACGTCTTTGCAAAATTACACTGAGATTAATTTAGTGTTTTATTTTTTCTGCCATTAGTCAAGTCACGTCACCTAACTTGAGGTTAAATTTTCTTGTCATGTTTATTCTTATACCAAATCACAAAACAATTAAGTGGATATTGAACACATTTTATTAAAAATACGCAGCTCCAATAGGGTATTATTGATGAGCATTGTTTTCCATTTGCCCTATTGTATACACAGCAAAAACAATGCTTATTTAATCATTTTCTAAATTGATAATGGAGTGGTCTCTCAGCCCACGTCTTTTGACTTGTAACTATTTTAAATTTGTTCATTAAAAGTTTTGGAACAGATTTACAGAATATATTAGAGTTTGCAAGCATCATTTTTTTAGAAAATATTCTTGCTGAAATAAGTGGTTCCTATATAAAATTCAATAATTTTTGTGTCTAGGTAGTCTATTCAGATAATTATTTTTATTTTTCATAAATTCTAGGATTTAGATTAGGAATTATCATGAGTAATCTGTATATGATACACATTCTTTAAAATCATATTTTAAAGAAAATGTGATTTTTTTTTAAGTATGGATAAGATCTACGTATTTGTAATAAACTTTTATTATATGCTTCAGTATTGTGATATTTGACAAAATTGGTCATTATCAGTTATCTCCAGGTCAAATGTAATTTTCTAATTTTCTCTACTAAATATTAATTAATTATACACAACCTCAGTTTATAAAACGATGTATGTTCACAGTTTTACTTAGGGTATATATGTATGTTTATACCCATGATTTCTATAATTATTTCTAACTCAAAGAATCTGCAGCTTGATGAATGTGTACACTCAGTATAATAAAGTTGTGTAAGGAGAAAGACAATATGACAAAGAAAAGAAAAAAAATGTGAACTAGGGACCCAAACACCTGCATTTTACATCTATTTATGTTGTGTATTAAGCAGTTGATCTTGAATCTAACTTCACTGATTCTTCATTTCCCTTCTGTAAAATAATGATTCTCCTCTGTCTACCATGCCATGGGTTCTCTTAGGATTAATTGTGATGGTGTATGTGAAATGCTCTATAAACTAATACTAGTTTTACAAGGGTGCACTATTATTTATTTGAGGTGACATTTTACCTCAAATACCATGGTGTTTTCACTCCTACTTCTGAGGTGACATTTTACCTTAATATCATGGTGTTTTCACTCCTACTTTTGAGTGTTTTAATATTTCTTAAGGTATCATTTATTATTAACTGTAGGTTAAGTTGTATAAAATTTATATAGAGTTTTGTTCTTAAAATTAAATAAGAAGGTTTTGAAATTCAAGATCTTTTGTTCTTAATCATCTCGAGTTTTGTTCTTAATCATCTAAAATAAGAAGGTTTTGAAATTCAAGAGCTGAATTCCTTAGATTGTACAGAATTGACACACAAAAACTGACTTTTATATTTTAACTCTATTTAAAAGACAGTGCATATTATAGCCACATGGAGTACCATATACATATATTGAACAGTGCTACTTATATCCAAGAATAGTTCTTTACAGTTCAGTAGCTTCTCCACGCTTTAACCCCATTCACGTTCAATTAACATTTTAAATTAAGAAATTAACATGCTAACTAGATATATGCATTTAGAGTTGATATGTTTATATCAAATATATTTGTGTATCACAAATATATAATATAAGCTAATTATGTCAGAAAGTCAGAAAACTCAACTTTCTTTCATTTTAGTCCCTTTCTTGTTATTATCTTAACTAAATGCATTATTTGATAACCCTCACTATTTTTATTTTATTTTGATAATTCTTTCTCTATCTTCATACAGTTCTTAGAACCCTAGGTTAGGAAGAACATTAAAAATCATTTATCCTAGCATTCGATGTAAAACTTGAATTCCCCTCTACAATATTATCTAATAAAAGTCCTTTAACCTCTACTTGACTATCTCCTAGAACAAAAGAGTCCCTATCTCTTAATTGAAGCCTGTCTTAGTTTGGATATCCCTAATTGTTTGCTTGTTCTTTCATATATTTAACAAATTCATCCTTCCTAGGAATGAGAGCCATTTTTGCTTTCATTTTTCCATCTACTACAAAATATAGTATTGACATGTTATTTCACTAAATGTTATGTATAGAATTCTACTTCCACTGTTTTAATAAATCCCTTAACTCAATTTATGAAAGGATGTGGAATTAAGTATCACACTGTATTCCAGGTGTTCCATGAATGCAATTACTCTTTTATATGGGAAATATACCAATTTATACTATTTTCACTACAAATTTGACTTTTCCTATTCTGATTTAATTAGTGAAAGCAACTGGTACACTACTGAGTTTTACTTTCATATGGAAAAATTTAGTTTCTTATTATTTTAAAGTCTCTTTTTTCCTGCCTTGAGAAAAATAGTTTACATTTAATAATAGCTTGTTAAATTATATATAAAATACTAGGAATAAATCAGATAAAAATAATAAAATAATTGTACATATTTGCATATAAATTATATATGTATATATATGACTCTACATTTATTTATTTAATTTTCTTATACTCTTATACAGTCCATGCATATTCTAAGCACTTTATATGTATAAAATCAGTAACTCCTTTTACAACTCTATCAGGTAAGTGTTACTATTATCCAATATTTACACATAGGAAATTAAGGCACAAAAAGGTTATGTTACTTACTCATATCCACATAGCTAGTAAGTGGTACTTTTGGTCACTGACCATGTTCCAAAGTCCCAGGTCTTAACCTTTAGTATTCTGCTTTTCATTAGGTATAAATCCCATGATAAACATTTCTAATAATATCAGTTGTCCACATCTCTGTTTCCATTTCTATTATTATTAATCTGTGTCATTATGCTGCAGGATAGTCAGTGAAACATAACAGTTTTGGCCTTGTTCCAAATAATGTAGTGCGTGATGAAACACAATGGAGTTAAAGATACTAATTCCTGTCATATACTTCTAGATAACTTTAGAAATCTTTCAGAGCTCTTTTTGCACTCTAAAATTATCTTTCAGGTTTATCTAAAATGTCCTGTAGATCTGGAGTATGTATTTTCTAGTACATCCCCTCTACTCCTACATGATGCACCACTCATTACTGTTCCTTAGTGCTGCTACAAAAGTCATGTTAGCTATAACAAGACCCATAATTATCAACCTACTCTAAACATCATTATTTGCTATGACACCAGAAAACTGCCTTGGCCATTCCTCTTTGAGTAATTTCATAAACCTTAACATAAGTTTAAAAAACATATATTTTATTACTGCTTTACATGTAAACATTTTTTCCTAACCTCTCCCTTTAATATGGTAAAATTGATTTAAAAAAATGATGACTGATCCATAATTATAGAATTAAGAGTGTTTATTTTCCTTCAAATTCATATTTATACATGGAGCAATATGCTGATGTTAATACTCTGAAAGTTAGCATACAATTGTGAATCCTTGATACATTTTCAGTTTACCTCTTCATCATGATTAAATTTTTGCTGTATAAATATTTGACAGGGCATGATGTTGACTTTGAGTATGGAGATACTACCAAATGTAAAGTCATCAGGGCACCTTATTAGAAGCTAAAAAAAAATATTAATTATTATGATGAGGAATCATGTCAATCTAGAGTAACTTCTTCCTTGGTTGCCAGTGAACTTTTGAAATGTTATGAAAATTTCTGTGAATAATTCTTCTATGTTAACATCATCTACCTTATGTTGGAAGAAGAAAATTTACAAATAAATTTGTTCTTATCATATGCATTTTTACTTTTAACATAATATAGTAAATAAAATAGAAAATGAAATATTTTACTATAGATTTCTTTATATTTTACATTAGAAAGCAATTTTATTTTTATTTGGACTAGTAGACTTTTGCAATATTTAGTAATAAACATCAGAAGTATACTTATCAGCTTAAAATAAAACATACATTTTGAACTTGATAAACTAAGCTTAACTTGCTAAACTTTCTTCATGTAAAAAAGTATATACGTACATAGAACCACTTTCTCTAATCACATATAATTTTTATTTATCAATGTTAATGCTGAGAACCAGGATACTTTGAAATAGAATAAAGATGATAGCCATATGAAGCAACAGAGAGCTCCTTTCACTCCAAAGTGCTTCATTTAGAAGTTTGTTCAATGTTTGAGAAAAAGTAAAAGTATAGGACTTTTTATTTACAGACCTTGTAAGGATCTCAAGAAACATAGTTCTGTGTGTGGATTTCATTTCCTGTTCTAAAATATTTAAATGGACACAATAAGTTGAAGAGCAATGAGACTGTATTTGAAGAATAATTGGTAAATAAGGTTACCTATGGATTACTATGTGGAAGCATTTTCACACAACTCTTTTGCACCTATTTTAAAGAAGAGAAATATTTGCATTATTCTTATGTTTATTCCTTCCCTATATCTAAGAAATATCCTTCTTTAGAAAAGAAAGAGCTAGATAGCAAAATGGCACTTGTAGCAGACCCTTGTTGAGCATAATCATGATCTAACCAGGGAGCAAACATATTGTCGGTCATATTCACTGTCTTTCTGTCCTTTTTGGATGATCCTCTTTTGTAAAGCATTAAAAGCACAAGTGTGCTTAGATCTGGTTAGACTACATAAAGCGAACTATGTTTTTGAATACTAAGGACTGTATTCTTTGTTCTCCCTTTTATAGAGCTCTCCAGGGAGTAGTAGCATGAACTGAGATCATATTTTTTTTCAATCTATGTTCTGCCTGAATATTGATTATGTTCCTTCAGTAGTGTTTATAATCTCATCCGGTATTAAAGTTTGCATGGCAGATGAAGGGCTCCCTATGTTGTGTCCTAAGGAAGCCATCTCCAGATAATTGGGAAATGCAACTGTAGAGGTTCTGAGACTGGGGTTTTAAGTTTTCAGTTGTTATTATTCCTGATAGCGCACATATCCATTTAGAGCTCTCCCACAGTTCTGAGTCTCAGCAACACTTTTATGATCCAGCTTCTATAAACACTATAGCTCCGTCCAACTAAGAAATTTAACACTTACTAAGAAAAATGTTATTTATTATTTTATAATATTATAATATCTTATACATTAATTTATTAACTGTTTTTAATCAAAAGGTAGATACTATGAATGTAAACATTAATAAGTTTAAATTTACCTTAAAACTAATTGTACTCTTTTTCCTTAAAACAAACAAAACTAGTAATCAGACTACTTGTTTAGAACCTAAATGTTATGTTGCTGCCCAGTTGCCCCAACGCCATTATTTAGATGACTACAGTAGCAAGTAGCAATATTTCAAGTTCATTATTTTGCCAGGTTTTAATAGCCTATGCAATAATCTAATTAGTTGATCATCATTCAGTTGTCACGGTCTCATCTCTATGAATTCACCAAATTTGGATGTAGTACATAGATATTTACTGAGTTAACAAATTAATCTAGTAATTCCCAGGACATAATGAGGCAAATCTTTCATTATAGTTAACTTGAATGTACAGGTAAAGCCATGTGTTTCTATAATAATAACTGAATGTTTCCATAAGGAAAAAACAGAAACAAGTAAAGATTAGAAGTATAATTCAGTTAAAATATAAATGATTATGTTTATAACTTAATGTTTATTCATTCTTTTACTTCCAATGAACTGATTTTAAATGGATGGTAGTACATAGAAATTTCATCCTGTGGCTCAAGCCAATAATAATTTGCAACACTGAGCTATGATGAATGTTTCACATTCATTTCATATCACAAAACTTTAAATATTTACAGGATGCAGGCAAAAATAAAATTGAGTGAAACTGACAAAGTTTAAAAACTGTGGCAAACTTGATAGACCATAAACCATCGAAACAGTGCAGCTGCAATTCAGTTTTAACCAACAGTCAAAGGGAAGAAATTAGGGACAATTACTGCTATATTGTCTAATTTTTTTCCCACACATACATACCCCAAATAATATATATTATTATTTCCAATGTGTTTATTTTTAAGTGTTGACAACAAATTACTGTTATTTTAAAATTATGAGTGCCAAATGAACATATATATTGGCTTAGCTCTTCCCTTAGTCAACAAGTTGAACCTCCGCATGAGAGTTTCAATGACATATCTATGACAAGCATGTCATAGTGTCAGAGTAAGAGCCTTTTGACTATATCTCAAAAGTTATAAAATGAAGAGAGCAGAGAATAATTAAAACCTAAGTATCTTAGTCCATGCAGAATGCTATAACATAATACAACATATAGGGTTGTTTATAAACAATGAATTTATTTTTTACAGTTAAGGCAATAAAGAAAATGTGTAGATTATTCTTACTGGAAGTTTAAAAGTGAATTAGAGACCTGTAAGATAAATAAAATGTTATGGAAATGACAAATCAAGAGGAGAGAGCAAATGGAGAATGTGAAATAAAAGTTAATTTGTGAGGCATATTCATGGAGGAAGAAATAGATTTAAGGCCACTCATAAATTTAAACTATGCAAGAAATAGACTTTCTTGGGAACTTTGTAAAGAGAGAATATGAAGTTTTAGTAAAATAATAGCTACATTAGAGAGAAATTGAAAGTTCATTGTATAATCACATCTCACAAATTTAAGGTAAAACTACTGAAAAAGAAAAAAATACTTTTAAAAATAAAGTTTTTCTATGTCAATGACTAGGAACAAAGATAAAAATCTTATATTTTAGCAATGTTCTTAACAACACCTATATCATTCACTGTGAGAAGTTTGTCTAATAGGGAAGAAGGAGGGTTGGAAGAGAGGAATCTGGCCTTTATATATCTAGTGTAGGCACTTTGGTACCAGCCTCTAAGGTTACCTCTAGTGATCAACGAATTGATCACCCTACTACATTGTATCACCAAGGGTCCATGTGGCCATAGCATATTATAGAAGTGGTGATATGTCACTTTATATATTAGCTTATGAAAGACTGTGTTTTCAATCTTGGGTACTTTCTCTCACATACACACATACTCTCTCTCTCTCTCTCTTTTTCTCTATCTCTCTATCTCTCTTTCTGTCTCTGTCTCTGTCTCTGTCTCTCTCTGTCTCTCTCTCTGCCTCTCTGTCTCTGTCTCTGTCTCTCTGTCTCTGTCTCTGTCTCTCTCTCTCTCTCTGTCTCTGTCTGTCTGTCTGTCTGTTTCTGCCTGTCTGTCTCTCTTTCTCTCTTAGCCAGGACTTGGAGTTTCTCTCTCTCTCTCTCTCTCTGTGTGTGTGTGTGTGTGTGTATGTGTGTCTTGGATCATTCACTATGGAAAAGTTGTCTCTCATGTTGTGAGCAGCTACACAGAAAAGGCCTGTGAGGAGAGGTGCCATAGCCTTTGGTCAACAACTAGTGAGGAATTGAAGGCTGCTGACAATCATGCCTACAACCATGTAAGTGAATTTAGAAGGAGTCATTTAGCACCAGCCAAGCATTTCAATGACTGCAGTCCCAGCCAACAACTTGCTCACAACCTCTTGAAAGACCCTACAGAACCAATCAACTAAAGCACTTCTGGATTGCTGACCCTGAGAAATTTCATAAAATAATAATTTTTTTAATTTAGTTTTTAAGTTTTAGGGTAATATGTTACACAGCAATAGATAATTAATACAGGCATTATAACTCTTTGTTATTTAGTCTTTACAGAATTTATTTCACCCCCAAAACAAATTGAAAATAAATCAGCATTGATTAACTTGAGAATACCGATGCTGGAAAAGAGCTAAGGGTGTACAGTTCAATGCTTTAATTTTGTAGAAAGTGCTTTGAGATTCAGACAAGTTGAATCAGTTGCCCCAAGTCACATAATTTATAATTGGCAGAATTTTACCCCTGGTCTTCTGTCTTCCAATTTAGTATAGATTCACCACCCCACGTAATAATTATGAAACACATTTCATAAAGAATATCTCTTTAAAAGCATCATTAAGTTATAGATTTAAAATTTCCCTGTGGGAAATTTACTAAATAGAAAAGTAATCTTATGTTACTTCAGTGACTGAGTTTTATTTGTCTTAGTACAGTTAACATAGATTTTATTTCACTAAGAGAACTATTTGCAATAGAATAATCAACATTTTCTTATACAAGTATTAAATGTTTTGCTGACTCCTCAAAATGACGAGACATATTTTTGTAACTGGAAAAACAGCATAGTGTCATAGAGCATTTGAAATTAAAATAATTCTATTTTTCTGCCTTGTGTGTCTTCTCCCCAAAAAATTCCACACATAAAAGACTTACAATTCACAGTAAGAAAGACACAATTATTTTTTAATAGTCTCTAGTCAGCTCTGGAAACCTTTTATGTCCTTCCTGGCAATATTAAAGAAATCATAAAGGCTTTATAGTTGTTACTGCCCATCTACTGCTTATTATTCTTTATCTTGCTTCAATCCTACCTTCACTTATTTAACTTTGAAGCGAACCTTTACCTTTAAACATATTCCAACCTAATAATCAGTTATCTGCTAAGAATGATTACAGCTTTTCTAGGCATGCTTGGGCTTCCTCTAAAATATTGTCTCTGCCTTAAATCTTCTTGAATGATATTTCTTCAAATGTGATCTGTGTGTTTCAAGTGTCTTCCATGAGCTCATTATTATGGTAAAATGAACAGAGAAAAAGAATGTTAAATGGGAACCTCCTGCTTGCCTTTTTCCACTGACAAAATTAGGCTTGGTATTACAGTTTACTCTGAGAAACATTTTTTTTTTTTTTATGTTGTAAAGAAATATTTTGGCAATTGTGTTTATAGTCACATTTGTGTTTTTAATATAGCAAAGAGAGTTCTCATTACAAAGTGATTCTCTACTGGTTTTTAGGTAATTTGATTGAAACTACCAAAATAGCATTTTAACCTGTTGTTATTGTTGTTGTTGTTGTTTGGTAAAATAAAACACTGATACAGAAAACCAAAGCAAACAAATGCATAGCTTAGTGAATACTTACAGAACATTCACGTAACCTATGTCAAAAATAGCACATTGCCAGCCACCTTAGAAGACTCTCCAAATATGCCCTGTCCAACATACAAATCCCTTATTCCAGCCAAAAACAAAAACAAAAACAAAAACAACAACAAAAAAAACCAAACAAAAAAACATTATTTTGGTTTTGTTTAGATAAATTGCATTATTTAATTTATTTTTAAAATGGATCACTCTGGCTGTTTGTGTGGAGAATAAATTCGAGCAGGATGAAGGAAAATAACAAAATTAGAAAGACCTCCTTGATGCAATTGTAAACCATGGAGATCTACAATAATTAGCAATCAGAAATATGAGCAGAAAAGGGTACAAGAGACTCAGAGGAAACACTCAGAGTAGTACAAGAAAAGTTTGAGTATACTTGGAAAGTCAGTATACATAGGTATATAAGGAAAGTTTCGATGATATATTGGCAAAATGTGTTTGTTTGTTTGTTTAAGACGATTTTTTTTAACATTTGCCAATTTCCAGTTAGTAAAAATTCTAATTATGCCTGACTTCAGGGTACAAATTGTTTAATAACTGGCTCAAAATTTTCCTGACTATTTAATAATCAGATTTCTGGAGCTTCTGTAAGCTTCTGTAAGCTGGACCTAGAACACCATTGGGTGCTCTGGAAACTGAAATGAAAATAGTGTTTCAAGGAAGAGAAAGTAATCAACTATGTCAAAGACCAAGTAAAATGAGGACTAAAATTTACTATTGGATTTAGTAATGTGAAGGTCATTGGTAAACTTAAGAACAATTTGGTGGGACAGTAGAATCTAAAGCTTATCGGAGAACAAATGAAAAGGAAGTTTATAATATAGGGAAAATAGAAATGATCAAATCATTTGAGATGTAGCAATAATAGAGCACTATTATTTTAAGATGGAGGAATAATAGTATATTTGTGATCTGGTAAGAATAATTCCATTTCTTTTAAAAAATGAAGAAGAGAAACAAGGGAAGGATGGAGGGAGAAAGAAAAAGAGAGAGGAAGACAGATGGAGAGAAGAAGGAAGGTAGGGAAGAAAGTGGAGGACAGAGAGAGAGAGAATAGCTGGAGCTATGTTTTTGACCAGACAAGAGAATAATGGGATTAAGGGTCAGATTAAGGGTCTACAGGGCTAAACAAATTACAGCTCATAGGCCAAATCTAGTTTACCATTTGCTTTTGTAAATCAAGTTTTATTGGAACACAGCTACACCCATCTGTTTATGTATTTCTTCTATCTATTTTCATGGTTCGATGACAGAGTTGAGTAGTTGCAACAGAATCCACGTGGCCCACAATGTCTAAAATATTTTCTATCTGGCTCTTCACAGAAAAAAAAGTTTCCTGACCACTTGTATAGAGGATAAATGGATTTCTTTTTTTTTTTTTTTTTAACATCTATAGCACCTAGTCTTTCTAGCTAGTCTCCTTTTGGGTGAATTAAATATCCATCCTCCACCACGACTTGTAAATCCAAAAAGGAGCAAACACATCTGTACCTTTATTTATTATTATTTATGCCTACAGCACCTGGTCTTCCTAGGTGGTTTCCCATCCAAGTACTAACCAAGCCCAACCCTGCTTAGCTTCCAAGATCAGACAGGATCGGGGTTGTTCAGGGTTGGCTGTAGACAGGACAAATGGACTTCTTATCTTGGGCTAGGACCATGGAGAATTCATCCACGGTCAGAATGGAAAACAGAGCATATGACACAGATGAAATAACTTTATATGTGTGTTGGTAGATTTTGGTGAAAGCTTTCTTTCATTTGTGCCTGTTATCTTAATGAAGTAAAAATGAAGACATCTTCATAGTGAGAATGAAGGGAAGGGATTGTGGAGGTATAATGAGAGAGGAATGTACAGTTCGGTCATATGGAAGAGTGAACAAGCCACTTAAAGTTAGTGGTCATGAGTTTAAAATAAGGGCAATTAGCATGGTTGTGTACATTTCTCTAGCCACACTAAGATGCATAAATGCCGGCTGTGTTAGTTTAGGGTCTCATGAGAATCAAATGTCAAGACAGGATTAAATATGCAAGAGAATAGCTAGGGGAAATATCTGTTAGAGAAAAAAAAGGCACCAGAAAATGTGGTGGGAATCTTCAGACCATGAGGCAGGTCTGTCTCTGTGAATGAATGAGGGAAAGAAGCATGAGATAAGAAGGTTCTCATACTGTAGAGCAGTTCTAAAATGTTTTGGCCAGGAAGAAATTCATCCATCACAGAAGTCTTTCATTAATTTACCTCAACTGGCTGAGGGCAGCTTGTGAAAATCTGTTCCTTGTTCCAAATTCAGGAAAGTTGGAATCCAAATTCAAATTACAACAGCTGAGGCTTTCAGTAGGTTACCTTCCTGTAGCAAGAAATCTAATTGGTGGGCAGTGGACTGAGAGTAAAATTTATGCAGAGGTTGATTCTTACCAGAGAAATAAGATGAAAGAGAAAGGGACAAGGGTTTTGGGACCCTTGCAAAAAAAAAATATGCAAGAATATCGTTATAGTGAAGGAACATGTAATAACAAGGGGTGGAAGGACCTGAATTGAAAGAAGAATAGTAAAAATTATTTTAGCGGCAGTGGTAGTAGATTTTAATTCTATTTGAAATCAAAGAAATATTAGGGTAACTGATGAAGAAAATGTGAAAGGTGAGAAGGTGGTGAGAAAAGGAAACACGTGAATTGAAGTTATGAGGGAATTGCAGTGATTGTGAATGGCAAGGTCTAGCCTTGGAAATGGATGGTTGAGATAAATTAGATATAAAATTTTTCAAAGCAGGTGGATGAATAACCAGCGATGAGTGGATAACTGCCAGAGGATGGCATGGTAAGCAGTGTAGTTTAAAGATCTGATCATCAAAGCGAGGAGTTTAATTGGAAGAACAAATAGACTAGAAGCATAAAAATACCTACCTGACATTAGGTTAAACAGTACCAGGAGTGTGGAAGAGAAAACAAACATGTCTTGGGAGGGTTACAAGGTAACCATATACTCAGGAAAGACCCGCGTGTCAGAGCTATCTTCAACACTGTGCTTGAAAATCTCTTTACCAAGACTACCTAGTTCATTAAGCACATTTTAGTGTCACTACATTCTGCCAGTACATAACAATGATTCTTTCTCCAGTTTCCAATTACGTTTCCCACTTTCTTGTGAGCTCTTATCAGCAGCATCCTCAAAGCTGAGAATTCTAACAGTCTGTTCATGGCAATTTAGGCATTCTCTGTCAAGCTCCTCAACATTCCTCTGGCCTCCACCCATTGCCTAGTTCCAAAGCTACATCCTTATTTTTAAGTACTTGTAAGGGCAGCATCCTATTTCCAGGTACCAAAATCTATACTAGTTATCTATTGCTTCATAACAAATATCCCCAAATCTTAAATGCTTAAGCAACAAATGTTTATTATCTTACAGCTTCTCTTAGTCAGAAATCTGGATACAACTTAGCTGAATGCCTCTGTCTCAGGGTCTCTCACAAGGCTGAATTCGAAGTGTTGCCTGGGGCTGAAATCATTTTAAGACTTGACTGAGGGAAGATTCTTTGGCAGGCTCCTTTATGGGGCTATTAGCAAGCCCCAGGCCCTCACTGACTGTTGGCTAGAGATGTCACTACTTTGTTAAGAGAGCTTCTCCACATAGCAAGCAGCTCACAACACGGCAAGCTGGCTTTCCTCGAAAAGCAAGTGAGAGAGCAAGAGATGACACTCAAGATGAAAACCGCAGTCTTTTTGAAGCTTAATCTCAAAAGCAAAATTCCATTACTTTTGCTTTTACTGTCTTCTATTTGTTAGAAACAAATCACTAGATCTAGCTTATACTAAAGGGAAGGGTTTAATTAGCCATAAATATCAGGAGGCAGAAGTCATGTTGGAGATGGCCCACCAAATTACGCACATTCATAATTCAAAGAAACATCAACTTTTAATTAGTGGTTAGTGAAAATACATATATGACTTTTTCCTCATCAAAATTCAGGGGCCTTTTATGGTATAAACCTCCAGACTAGAGAAACGATTTTTTTCCTAACATATTGATAAAGAATTATTTGGAGAAATTGGAGAAGTTTGACAAATATCGGTTTTACCACAGACTAGTTTATGAGCATCAAATAGTCGCTCTTATATAAAATTGTTACTTTGTTTATATATTTGAAGAACACATTCTAGCACCTCACAAATTGATTATTTCTCACAAAATAGCTTAAAACTTGAAAATTAGGAAGCAAAAAAGCAAGTTTCAAAGTATAGGTTTTTAAATAACTGTTATTTTTCTATATTTAGTCATTTACATAGTGTTGTTATTTTCATCGCATTTCACATCTGTGTGTACGTATATCATCTATATTTATATTTCTATCTATAATTGCTAAATCTACTACAAGCAAAGGAGTTTAACCTGAAAAATTTTGTGTAAGATTGAATTCACAAATTTGATAATTTTGAACTTAATGCCAACAGATCACTAAGTCCCCCCTATTTTCACTTTATCCTTTTTTTGTTGGAAAAACTTAAATATACAGTTATTAACTTCCAGTGTTTTTACTAAATTGATACTTTCCCTTTTTTTCATTAGTATAATGATGAAAATTAGGAAAAATCCCCAAATTATTTTTATTTTATCTTTTCTGGGTTTCTTTATTGTACTTTTAATTATTTTTAACTCTTGTTTTTTGTTTGTTTGTTTGTTTGTTTTCCATGCTGGCATTTCCCTTCATTTCAAGGATTCATTTAGTTTTAGGTAGTGGAAAGCAGCAATTATTTATGTTTCAGAAGGGCTGTAATATATATATATATTATATATATATAATTATGTAATTATATAATAATATATATTATATA
>NW_006494613.1:6720407-6819157 GCF_000325575.1 Pteropus alecto | reverse complement strand
ATATATATAATTTCCTTCATTTATTAAGCTTTGATTAAGTGTTGAGGGCAGCAAGAAGAGAGGAACACCCAATATGAGATGAGTTGACTCTGTAAAAGAAGCCAAAGGCATGAGCCTATAGGAGCTGAGCAGAGGATAATGTGGACACCACCCATTCATAGAGTCACCAAGAATTAGAGCCAACTCAATAGCACTTAATGCACATAAGGGTTGCTATCCTCAATTTGCATAAAAGGAAACGGAATCTTAATTATTTCCTCAGTCAGGCAGCACATAACTGTTCAGGAATTAAAATTTTGGTCTTTTTCATTATAGACATTTTCTCTTTTCCTTCAAATTTCATGCCAACTATCAAGAATAGGTATTGACACCAGATGATAATAATAAAAGGCCCTTTTCTTCAAGTAGCTCACTGAGTTTTCATGACACTTATATTTATTATCATATTGTTTGCATTGTTGATGCAATTAACAATTGATGAATATCTCTGAAACCAAATTATAAAAGTTTTAGATGGAGGAACCAAACATACATTTGTATTCTCTAGAATATTGGTCACAAAATATGTTCTTAAATAAATGTAATTGTTTCTCATTAGCTATTAAAGTAAATTATAAAAATATAATCCTAATGAACTGGAAATGAGATTATTTTACATCTCTTTCATTTGAATTGATATGTTGAACAAATGAGAACAAAGATGCAAGTGACTTTCTCCACATGAAGCCATAGAACATTAAGCATTTTTTTAAAAATCTATACTTCATCCCGAGTATTATATTTCAAAATAACTTTCAATTCAGCCATGGAATAATACCATTTATAGAGCTGGTTTTGTAGGTGAATTCCATTGCAAAATGTATCCATCTTGCTCTGCTGTGCAAGAGAAAGCTATTTTAAAGAAATCATTCCATTAGAGATAAAAAGTAAACCGTGCCCTGAAAATATTACCTTGCATTTAACTTTGGAATTTGTAACCCTCTGACAAGAGTTTTTTGTTGCCTGATTTGATAATAGGCTGGTTGCTGTACACATTTCTATACTTAACATGTGTTATCACCTTAGTTTGACAGCTTAAATCTAGCATAATGATGTGGAAACATAAACAAATGTTAAATGCACTTTTGCATTCCAATAGGTTTTTCCTTCCAGATCTTACTCTTTAAAACCAGTTCTTCACAAGGAATATAGAATCTGAGAATAATTTCGAAAAAATAAAAATTATAAGATGTCATTTTATACATCTAGTAGTCCAATTTGACATACTGGTTAGGTTACCGTAAGCTTAAACCAACTTAGATATGGGTTTTGACCTGAAGTGACCTCCTTGGCTTTGCAAAGGATTGTTTCAATAAACAGCAGGATCACTTTCCCAAGATAATTTTTTAAAAATTAAAAATAGTTATTAAGATCCACTTGAAGATAGTTATTAAGATAGCGAATTCAGAGCATAAAGCTTCAAACCATTTGGAGAAATGTTAACTCAGTTTATTACTCTCCTTTGATTTTATGTGATATATTTTTTGCAATCCATTAATATGATTATCACAAATCTCCAAGTATAGACCTCTTGGAAAACATTTGACATGTATCTAGTGTTTTTTATTGACAGTCTTCCTGACCATTAAGAAATTGTGTTGTTGTTTTTTTTTTAATTAGTGAAAAGTGTTATGTTTGCACAATTTTTTGGAATTTTTTGTATGATAGTCTCAATAAAAGGTAGAAACCAAAAGAAGGAGTACAAGAATGACATTTGTCAGCTTTTCTATTATGAAAAAAAATTAAAGGTATGATAAAATACAACGTTATTGTCTGAATTTGTGTGTTAAGAGAATAGGACATCTCAGTAGGGAGAAAAATCTAGATTTAGCAATAAAAAGGACCTTCAGAAAACAGTTATCATGAATTCACACTTCATTATAGAATTTATTTCAGGAGCATGCTCCTTGTGCACTTAATGTATGAGTTGACTTTTTCATTTTGAGAAACATCTACCATTTAAATCACACAATAAATAAGTTATCCTAATGTATATTTACCTAGAAATTCAATGACAAACTTCTCACTTTTCACATAAAGAAAAATTTAACCAGTAACTCAACTGGTAAAAGAAAATGTGTTCCTGGAACTCATTGCAAAATTACTTTTTAGAAATCTGACACGATCCATCGTTAGATTCAGAATATCAGTGCTCTTGCCCTACTATTATATTTGACTTGTTCTTCTAGAAATTACGAGGCTAAGTTATCATTTCCATTTAGTGATATCAGGAAGTATAAAGAGTACAAATTTTCATTGCATATATGAGTTTAAAAGCAGTCTTTGCTCTTAATTAGTTGTTTGACTATAACCAAAGTATTTACATTTCTGCACCTCCGTTTCCTAAGTCTTGATTTTTCATCTTTAAAGGATAAAGACATGTTAGAATGATATAGATATCAAAATGATATTTGTGTGAAAGGGTGCATATTTGCATGTATAGAATATTACCTGGCATATATTAGCTGTTCAAAATACTGTTGAATAAATGGATAAACAAATGAATAAATGTGTGTGAATATGTGTTCAAGTATATTGCTGGGCTTATTTGTATGTGTGCATCTGGTGCCTGGATAATAGGTAGCTATCATCTTCTTTTTAAGATTCTAGTAAATAATATAAAGGGAAGTCCAAAGTATTTCAAGATCTTAGTGCTGTAAATGTTGCCTGCCTAGTGTGTTACTAAACAAAGCCAAAGGGAAAGGGAAATGGCTGTGCTACACAGTCCCATCTTGTCAGGGTTGTTTATTCCTTCTGTCACAGACATGAATAAAGAACTGAACACAACACTAGGCCTTTCTTCACTTCCATCACCACAATGACCAGGAATATGTGGCCAAAACTTGAGACATGATGAGACTTCCCATTATCAATCTCAGTTGAAGGGTTGTGACATATGTAACATTTATCCAGAGACCACAGGAGGTTGACAGAGCTCTAATCTCCTGTTCAAAGAAAGTAAAATGTTAAAGGCTTCCCATGTGAGATAATTATATAAACCCATCCAGAGCATCTCCTTATGGAAAAAGCAGATCTGTCCTTGCAGAATTTAGCCAAGCTGTACTTTAACATGGGCATCTGGAAGAAAAAGTTCATAAAATCTGTTAGAAAACAAAGCATTCTGATTGGCATTCTCACGTAAATGGTCGATTCTCCTGTTTTTATTCTAGCAGAGTTTTAGTTTGTACTTTTTACTCTTGACTCTCGTGACATCAGAAATATGAGATGAAAAGAATCATTCAAAAATATATTCATTCATTTGATATACATAGACAGGTGAAGATCAGCCTGTGGGATGTATACAAAAATGAATGTTTATACAACCTAGAACTAATAATTACTTTTAGAGGATGCTTTTTCAACTTTGAGATATAGGCAATGGCTCACAAATATTTATGTCTCTAAAAGTCAGTTGAGAAATTGGAAAATAATTCCCAAATTTGAGGAACACAAAGATGAACAAAACAATGTCTATGTGATTCAAGACTTCACTTTACAAATGAAAAAACAAACAAACAAACAAAAAAAAGACACAAGTAACAACAAAAAGCAGAGATAAAGAAATATAGAAATGTGACTAGTGCTAGATAGATGAATGCATAAAGAGAAATAGGACAATAAAATCCTGACCTCCTTGAGCAGATCCATTCTTCCTAAAGTTGTGAGAATGGTGATGAAAGAAGTGGCATCTCAGCTGATATTTAATGCTCAACAGGAAACTGAGAGAAAATTCACAACAAAAGCCATGTCCCCAGTATGGTGTGGGGCAGTAAATGAGAATATTCAGAGACTTGATAGTCTTGTCAAGGCACATGAGAAAGCCAAAAGGAAAGGGTTAAGGAGTGTGCTGGACTATGAGGAGACTTTTAGGCCATTCTAAAGTGTCTGGAATGTTTCTTGTAAGCAGTTAGAGAGATATCAAAGTTTAAAGGGAAATATCACATAATTGAATGCTTTATGTTGAGTAAGAGATGACTCTAATTCGTGCAATCAGGAGCTAAAAATTGTAGTTAACTGTTGAAAAGGCAAAACAAAAACTAAAAGCTACTGTAATTTTAGGGTGCTTTATATCCACATCAAGGGGCATAGAGTAACACTAATGAAAGAGCCAATAAGTATTAAATATGTATTAAGTCAAGAGAGAAAAGAGTGAAAAAGCTATGTGATATGAATAATATTCAAAGACCTGCTATTTTTATATTGGAAAAGCAAAATTAAAATGAGATTTGTACTTTTGATTTGGAGATAAAGAAACAGACCTTAGGTTTTACCTATTTCACAGATATTCAATTTCATATTTTCCAGTAAATTATTCATTTTAGTTTTTAAGATTATTCGCTTTTAAAGGTCATGTCTTGCATTTATCAAAATGCTATCAATAACAGTTACTGATAAATCAATGATGATTTAGCATTTTTATATTCGACTCACGAAATGGTATGAATAACTAAAAAATCAATGATGATTTAACATTTTTTAAATATTAAAGTTTACAAAAAGCACATTTTGACCTATTATTTGAGGTGCACATGATTGGTGTGAGGTACATCCCCCAATAATTGAGACTTCATGAGACATAAGTCTTGCTTAAGGTTACAGACAAAGATTGGGGAGAATCCTGATCCTTTGTTATGTTTTACTTGCCATCCTTAGTACTTCTTGGAGTGTCAGGAAGTCTGTTTCTAAATTAAAGTCTTTTGTGAGCCCAAATTAGAAAATTTTATATTTCTGTGGTTGATTACAACTTGTTATTAATATCAATCTACTTAAACTGTCCATAGATTCTAAAAACAACCGTGTAATAATAATGACGGTTATCTATTGTGCATCTACTATATAGTCAGACCTTTTCCATGTATTGAGTTATCTCATTTCATCCTCACAGTGATCTTGAAAGAAAGCTATTATTATTATTATCATTCTACAGATGAGGAAACTGAGAGTGAAGTTAAGAACATTGCCTATAGTCACATCGTCCTTAAGTAGATGGCCATAATTTTAAATCCATATCCATCTCAATCCAAAGCTACAGCTGTGTCTATTGCCCAGCTTTTCCTCCCTGAGAGGTAGTACTATATTCCCTAATCTCCTAACCCACGAATGACACGGGTTTACATTTCAACTCTAAAATTATGTAATGCTTCAGCTCCAAAGCTGAACTTCACAGAAAAAAATAAAGGGCTTTTTTTAAAGTTAGATTCCCCAGGAAACAGTAGAGAACTAGATTTCAAAAAGAGAAATAAAAAGAAAGGAAGAAAGTACCTCCATTGCTACTCTAAGCAGAACGATTATCTCTATTTTTTTTTAAAACAGATATTAAAGCAAATTCTCTTTAATTTTTTTTTTTACCTTAACCTTACTGAAATATACAGAACATCAGGTCAAAACTATTTCTGTACATCAGTTCCGGGCCATTGTCTAACAAAATCTTTAATCATCTTTCTTTACCACTGTAAGATCTTCCCACACAGCAAACTTGCTGCTCTTGTGGTTGCCTTTCCACATTTAATAAATGTATTAAAAGAGGGACACTTTTCTTCTGCATGGAGGAAAAGGAGCAGCCTTTGTACAGGGGCTGTTGTCTGTACGTATTCAGGGCTGAGAGAATACAGCCATTTCTGCTCTTGATCTGAATATTTGCTTAGAAGACTGTCTACTTGCCCACAGGAAGTGCTACAATCTGAACCTGAAAGTAGGATTTAACATATGATCACATGTGATATTGGGAAGATTATTAGAATTTAATTTTTAATACCAGGTATGATGACATTCTTTTCAGGAAAAGTTATTCTTTTGTTTTTGTTAGTGTTTTAATTAAGCTTGGCTTCTAGTTTTAATAATTTATAGATGACTCTTTATTGAATCTTATTCATATTACAGTAGTAATATGAAATAGAGGAAGGAAAATCAAGATCAGTAAGTATATAAGGAAAAGCTGACCTTATCTTTTGAGTAGGAAATACACTAAAATGTTATCTAAGACATTTATTTTTGGAAAGTAATGGTGTGTCTTCTTGTTCTCCATAGCTACTCTTTTTAATTTCTGCTAAATGTGGTACATAAAGATGACAATCCAAGGATCAGAGGGTTAACTACAAGATTAAAAAGTTAGACAAAATTATTTTAAAAAAACAGCTCACAATTCTGCAATAGCTATGGACAGGGATACCACCATCACAAAAGCATACTATCTAAGAGACCACCACACGTAGTTTTGAAGGCTCCCTGAATAACTCAGTAAATGTGAATCTTCCTGGAGATTATTCTTATTTCAATCCTGTTGAAACAATCTTGTTTCAATCACTGTATGATAGAGATGAGTTGCTACTAAACTTAGTTTTAGATACTCCATGTTTTTATTTAGATTCCAATGTGTAACTTTCTCACCTCTAATTATTTTATTACAAATAGCTATAAAATAGTTGAGAGTTATGAATTTTAAGAAATCACTTTCATACAGAACTTTCTTGGTTCAGAAGAGCTTAAATCTTGGTGGATTTAGCTTTAAAAAAAAATCTTTCTTGTCCATGGGTCTCTGTCTTGTTCTTTTGTTGCTTTCAGTTTTATATCCACATATGAATGAAATTATTTGTTTCTTGACTTTTTCTGTCTGACTTACTTCGCTTAGCACGATAATCTCAAGATCCATCTATGTCATCGCAAATGACAATATTTCATCTTTACTTAAGGCTGAATATTATTCCATTGCATATATGTTCCACATCTTCTTTATCCAATCATCTATCTAAGGACACTTAGGTTATTTCCATGTCTTGGCCACCATGAATAATGCTGCCACAAACATCGAGGTTCATGTATCCTAATGGATAGATGTTTTCAATTTGGGGGGGTAGACATCCAGATGAAGGATTGCTGGGTCATACAATGCAATATACATGTGACATATTATTGAATTATACACTTGAAACCTATGTAATTTTATGAAGCAATGTGACCCCAATAAGTTTAATTTAAAAAAAAGAAAAAATAATTACTAAATAAAAAAACACTGTTAATTAAAATGGTCTAAGGGTAAATAAATTATGTGTGGTTTTTTTGCTTTGTTTCATTTTTAGATAATCAAATTGATTAAATCACAGATCAAACCATTTTCAAAGAAAATCTTTCTTGGATCATAATGAAGGGACAATATAGAGATAATCAAACTTATAACTAACTACATTTCTCCAGAGAACTGTTTAAAGGAACTATTACTCTATATATGATAAGAAATAAAACATTAAAGGGGCAATGAAATATCATAAAAAACACATTTGTGAAAATGTTTACTTTCTATTTGCAGTCAATTTCCTCAATTAAGAGCTAAATTCTAACAAAATAAAATGTAAAAATATATATTTCCAATTTACTTTGAATATCTTCACAAACTTTTATGATATTCTTTACCAAAAAAAAAAAAAAATCAAGGTTTTATTCCAGGTATTTATTTTTTCTTGTAGTTAAATGCACATAGACACACTTCCTCACACATTTACACACTTAAACACAGCCTATATCTAGCAGCATAGATTTTTAAAATTTTGCTTGGAAAATATAAAATCCTTTTGCAATATATACAAATTCTGTAACAAATTTTATCAATATTTATTCCTTCTGGTATGAAAAATACTTTGAGTAAACAATGGAATCCCTTTATAATACTGATTTTGAGGTTTCATGTTTACATCAACAGTGCCTACCATATCCTTATTTATCTACTCACTGATCACGTTTAACTAGATGTCAGTTGCATTTATAAGGAAGAATGACTCAGAAGAGAATATGAAATGGATGAGCAATTTATTAAAATCTAAGTAATAAAGCTGAAGACATTATGCGATATTCATACAGAGAAGAGAAACACTTGAGATTGTCACTATATCATACAGAATGCCTAGAATATTTAAGAGACACAATAAAGATTAATTAAAATTAATTCTGAAAACATTACTAAATATTATTTCAAAAGATATTAAAGAAGATAAAAGGAAAATAGCCAACTACATCCACCCTACTTTGTGGCCTGATTGAAATCTAGCTATGTTCAATTTTTTAACTTTGTTATATTTGTTTTCGCCCATAAAACTTAATTTTTATTCTCATGCAAAATGTAAGAAATCTCAGATACTCTTTAAAGCCATCTTAATATATTACTTAAGAAATATATTACTTTATTGATTTACAGGCATAATTTGCTGCAAGAATGAAAGAATCTGCAACATTCCTCTTGACGTGCTGCTCTGGAATCTAAAAATTCAATCCCACAGACCTTTTTAATCACTGAAAAGTTTTCACTTCTTTTGTATCCAACTTTTCATATCCAACATAGTGTAACATGAGCCATACCCAAGATTCTGCCCTGGATAATTCAGTAATTCTTAACAGCTGACTTCAACTTGAAATATCAAATTTGGGACACACAGAGGCCTTCTTTCCTTTGAGCCACTATAAAACTCCCAGTCAATGTCTCTTTTTCAAAAAGGAATAATAAAGGAAATAGATAATTTTGTTATACTTGTATTCTTTAATAACATACTAACACCATTAGCTGGTTAATATTTTAGTCATAAATGTTTTTAAATTTTAAGAGTTTTGCTTTTAATTTATACAAGACCAGCTACTGTAGGAGTTGAGAACTAAAGAAAATATACTTATTTTATTCACACACATAAAGATCTCTCCTACAAAGTATTTCTTTGAACATGAGATTTAAAAGATGCATATACATGAAAGGCGGTATACATTTAACCCTGTCTGATGTGATGTTGGAATAAAGGAAGTTCATATTTAACTCTTTTTGCCATAAAGAAACAGAAGAAGTGGGTATCAAGTGAAAAAAAATGAATAAATTTAAATTCATAATTTTTTATTCAATGTAACATTTATCCAAATAAAAGCCAAAATATATTGATTGTATTAGTGATATTTATCTACATGCTTATAATGAAAAAAAAAAAGAGAGATAAGAAAGAAAAAAAGACTAACTTTTAAATTTTCATAAACATTTAGAAGTTGAGTTGTCTTAGTAACATGAAGGGATTAACTTTGATAGTAATTTGTTCAGGTTCTAATAGGAAATTCCTAGTAATTTAGAATAACTTGATAACCCAAGTCAAAATTAGTCACAATTTATAAGCATTATGCTGATATTACAAGGGAAAAAAGATATTGTTTCATCAATTTTAAAGAGAATCTTTTTGAAAATACATAAAAGATATGTTCAAAAAATATTATTTATTAATTATAAATAAATGGGTACCTCTAAAGTACTTGAGATGCTTGAAAACTATGAGTTTCCTTTTTAAAATGCATCAATAGTCATGACGGCTTTTTATATTATTTAAGTTGTTTAACAAAAGCTAAATTTCAGGTTACCACATTTGAGAATTGATGAATTTTATACTAATAGAATACTATAATAATATTTTTCTGATTATTCCTTAATAGATATCAACAGTAATTTGGTCAGGCTGTCTTTCAATATTAACATTTCCATAGAAATTAAGTAAATAATTTGTTCTAGAAGAGTAATGTGCCTACCTGAGGCTATTATTTATTGGGAGACCAACTAACTACTTCAAAAGAAGCAAAGTAAAATATTTCTCATAAAAATTCATGAGATAGAGAAATAAGAAGAAATTTGACCTAAGAGTTGAAAATGGCTTTATTCGTATGATGCTTATTTTATACTTTTTCTAAAAAACAAATATAAACATATTGAAAACATTTTAAACTTATAAAAACAATAAATATGTGTTCCTCTCCCTTAAAATTTCAACTATTGTTATTTTGGTGTATTCAACAAAGCTATAATCATACTATATTATATCTTTATTCTTTTTAGAATTCTAAAAGTAATACATGTGATAAAATTTAAATAGTATAAAATATATACTTTAAAATTTACTTATTGTTTTTATTCTTTAGGTTTTTAACAGGTTTACATATATTAAAAAATTTTTGTTCACATGTTAGGCCATATGTATTATTATGTTTTAAAATGTGTCATCATAGAATACATATTATTGCTTCATAATTAACTTTCTTTACCCAAAAACATACAGGATATCTTTCTCTATCAGTACCTATAAACCTGTCTTTTCCAATTTAATTACATAATATATAAAATTTTGTTTGCTAATTTTATCTTAAGGAATTCATATCTTTTCAAGTAACTCTCTTATTTTTAATGGCTGCGATATTCTATTAAATGGCATGCCATAGTTTACGTCTTTGTCCATTATTTTTTTATTAGAAATTTAGCCTTTTTCTAGGTGCCCCCCCTTATTCTTGCATTATTTTAATTAATGCTGTCAGAGACATCTTTTATTATATATGGAATATTTCTTTAGTTTCCAAGAGTTAGAATTACTGAATCAAAGGGAATAATCATTTTAAGATCCTGATACAAATAGATTGCCAGCTTTGTTTCCTTCCTTAGAGGCTGTGAGGACTTATAAAAAGACCATGCACTTGGAGTTAGGCAGACCTGTCTTTTGATCTATAGGCCATCCGGTGTTAATTTGACATATCTCTCTATCTCTGACACTCATTTAACTATGTTCCTGAGTCTTAAGATGGGAATTATAAAAAAAAAAAAAAATTCTAGTGTTTTTAAGAAGATTCAATGTGAAAAACTCTAAAGTGCATCTTTTTTTTTAATCACTTGTTAATTGGAAAGTAAACAACTTATTTTCCATCTTATTGCTGTAATTATACTTCCTAGGATAAAACTTTTTTCTCTCAACTTATGGAGAATCAAAAATGTCAAGTGACTTACATATTGGACTAAAAATAAGATCTTAGAAAGTTGAAGCTATAAAAACATTCTAGAACAGAGATAGTTAAAATAAGTTATAAACCACCATTTTCTCCAGAAAATTTTGAAAGTATTAACAGTTGTTTCGACAGGGAAAACATGGGGGGAAATCATCCTTTTGTTTCATAATAGACACTGGTTCTGAGGACAAAATGGGAAGGCAAAGCTCACGGAATAAAGCCTGTTTCAAAGAACCGTGACCCAAGTTTTATATATGTTCCAAAAAAAGTATTCAAAGAAATGGAAACCAGATTATTTAAATTTATATTGTAGCTGAGAGAAACTATTGAAAGCATAAAGTAAATCCCAAATTCAAAATATTAGCTACAGTTTTGAAGAAATACTAGCAGCTTTGTTTTAAATTTTAATCCAAGTATGTTTTAGAAAAAAAAAGTCGGGACCTCTTAAGTCTGCATCTTATGCTATGGATATAATCAAGCATTAAGGCAACCTGCAGTGCTAAAATGAAACCAGGTAAATTCATTGGTCCATGCATTCTATGTTCCTTTGGGCATTTTGACTGTTATTTTTTATTAAAGAATTTACACGTCATTATACACCAATGTTAGTTTTTCCTCAGTGAGATGTGAATAGCACATAAAGAACATGTTAAAAGAGAATAAAATGTATAAAATAAATCACTTATTTAATTAGTAAAGAAGAACTCTAATATCCAGGTATGATTTATAATTTTTACTAAAAATATATTGAGAATATTTTTCAATTATATAAGAAATATTTCTTTTAAAATAAGATAAACTCACACTAGACACGTCATAATATTATTTTTAAAATATTCCACAAATGTGCCAATAATTAGAACATCATACATATCTTGTTGGTAAATCCTAAAAATTTCTAGACAACTATGAGCTTCTCAGTTATCATTTTAAAATAATGAAATAGTGTGTTTTCTTGAATTAATCAATTGGGTTATGTAAAATAATCAAATTATTCAGCTAATAGAAAAACTAATTTGAAATAAGCAAAATTTAGGGAGTTTTTGAAACATAAGAATGTTTTAGAAATTCATTTTTTCCCTATCACTCTAATATATTGCTTTTTTTTTATTTTGAACTGTGTCTTTATTTTGCAAATTTAGTTTTCTAAGGCCCCCATTCAGGTAAGGAACAGATGGGAAGTTTTTATTTATCATTTTCTAGCCAGCAGAGGGCAACAGAGCATTGTATACTAAACATCCTCAGCCAATTGAAACATTTCATAGAGAACTTATTTTCCTTCATAGACAAAGATACGAAAATAAAATATAAAGTGTCTTACTATCAACTTCACTTTCACCAAAATCTGGATGTGTGTGTACCTTAGATTTCTAATTATGTTTTTGATAATTTACTGTAACTTTTGTAAATTTAGAATCCAAATTTAGTTCAAGGGAACATGCATGAACTAAGAAATATCCTAGTGGAAAACTACAAATTTCTAATATTTGTAAAGAACTTTCTATTGAAAGATTCTTTTATCCATTTCATAGTGACAGGATAGAAAGAGAATAATCTTTGAGCTAAAAGAATGTCTCTGATCTTATTTATATTTTTTAAGTAAATTGTTTCCAAGTATTTACACTAAGCTTCATATTTTAAGCTCAATTTATTATTATATTATTGTTTTAAACTAATTAAATCTATTTCCCAAAGACTTGTGAGGATCATTTATATCATATGAAATGTGAGAAATATCTTGATAAAAATCTAGTTTAAATACAAAGTAATATTTCTCTTGAGGTTATATTGGTTTGAAGGATTTTTAGTACTCTTACTATGTTTCAGAAAGTTAATTTATTCAATACATGTATTATAATGTCTTAGAAAATATCCCTGGACCTCCCACCTTTACATAACTAATTCTTTTAGTATAGAAGTTATTGTTTCCCATCCTTAAATCACATTTACCCACAAATAGATACCCAGTACCAAGTGCATTTCATAATACTTTTAGACCTTGAGCATTTTTTTTTAATTCTCTTGACTGCTAGGTTGTATATTTCTGAACTTGTAATGAAATGCTATTCTAAACAAGTTTTTATCATTTTATCAGAGGAATAAAATGGAAAATTATATATCTTTAAAATTCCAAATTTCTGATTTAGGAAGTTTACTCCTTGGGTGTTTTAAAAATCATATATACTTATTTTCACAGTGTTTAATAGAAGATACACTTTGAGAATATTGCATTAATAATATCTGGATACCACTGGATCACCACATTTCAGATATATCATGTCAACTTTAATTTTAGCATATACTCAGTTGGGATATTCAAAAATAGATCTCCACTAATGTGCTATTGTTAAAGAATATTGATTTTTATATATTAATTTCGAACTCCCTTAAAAAATCAAATTTGAGTTTATTTTGAAAGTTTATTATATGTAGATATCTTCTAAACAGTTTTTATGGCTTTCTGAACTATCCTTTAAGCAGCAATACTTATACATCTTGCTTTATTAATTAAAAAGTTTGCAGTCATTCATACCAACTATAAACTTAATCCTGAGGTTCCCAGGATGGTGCTCTCTTTTTCACAATGAATCAGCAATAATAGTGAATTGATATTTAATCTTCGCTTACTCTATTCTAAGTACTATGCTAGGCACTTTATGTGTACTATCTGTTTCAATCTTTGCAACCCTCCTATAAGGTAAGAACTATTATTCCCTTTTCTTAATATGAAAAGAAACAGTTATTAGAGCTATTAAGAGATATATATCATGGTCACCCAGCTAGTCAGGGACAGAAATCCACTTATGAATTTTAGAAACAACTACTGTGCTTCATCATTCTTCTAAGCATGAGTCAAACTATATCACATTTTTCTGCTCCAAAGAGCAAAGGTTAAATAAACATTAAGTGCTCTAAACTTTTAATTTGCCTCAGAAATTCCTTTATTATGTATTTCAATGGAAGAGGAGTGGTATAAATATATTATATACCTGTTTTTTACTAAATAAAGTAAAAGCATATATACATATATAGAATCTGAATTATCAGTACAACTCTAAAACATATCAACAAATAACATCCTCTATATGTTCATTCAAATCCATGACCATACAAAAGCAAAATTTTGTTAGTGTCAGTTTCATCATGCCAAGTTGGGCAGCATTTAGTAAAAGTTTCCTTATCAGCTCTCAATAGCTCATATTTGGTTAAGTCCACACCAATTCAATGTCACACTTTGCTTTATCTTCACATATTATCTTTCTTACTCCATTAATTGAAACATACATGGAAGTAAATAACATTATTGGAAAAATATGTATCTTTATATAACCTCTAGATAGCAACTTAGCAGAAGAATGTAATTAAATTTCTTTTAAAAGATATATAAGCATTTATAATGCTCTGGGCTATGCTTGCACAAAATTTTATAATATTTACACTACTTTATTATACAGTAGATATACAGCATAGCATGCTTAATAACTTTAGAACCTAACTGTACCCTGTTTATAAGATACATGTCCAACGATCTTATTTAATCCTCACAAGAAGAAAACACTTCAAAATATTTTAAAGTTAGAGGCTGTTAGGGCACACTAAGGCAGATGAGCCCTGGGGAATTCATCGTGTGTCTTGGGAAACAGGGCTTTGTATGAAAGATCGAGAGACTCCCGGAGGAACCATCTAGCCTAGGGGCAGATGGTGGTTTGTGTGAGGGCACCGAGGGGCAGATGTGAAATTGAAGATTTAGAAGGTTAAAATTAAATAGCCAAAAGTCAGATTGCTATTAAGAAGGAGAACCAGAATTCAAACTCAGACCCAATGACAGTAAGACTGCATAGAACTAAGGAGAGATTTTGTGAGTAGAAGGGTGAAAATGCACATATCCAAACGTGCTAAAATATGGTATTTTACAAAATAATTTTCTATTTTATACATTATAATAAATATGACATCTTGTAAATAAAAAACTTGGCTTTCTGAACGATCCTTTAAAGTTAAACTGGAGTGGAGTTTTTCCATCTCGACACTATTGATATGTTGACCAGATTATTCTCTGTTGTGAGTGGGGGCTGTCCTGTGTAATGTAAGATGTACAATAGCATCCCTTGCCTTTATAGCTAGATGCCAGTAGCACCATCCCTCCCCCTTTCCCCAAGTTATAATAGCCACAGATGTCTCTAGATATGGCATAATATCCTCTGGGTCAAAGGGAGAGGATAAAATGAAATAGAGGAGACCTTCGAGCAATTGCCCACTTGCCTTTAGGTGCTGAATAGTTAGATTAAATGCAAAAGAGATGAATGATCAGATATCTGCATGTAGATTTTCTTCTTATTCCTTCTTAGTCCAGCTAAGTATTAACCAAAATTAGTATACCATACAGAATTATCAGCAAAAAATCATATTTGCCTACTTTGATAAGTGCTAAAATTACCAAAGCTGAACGAGTCAGAAGTTATTACCACCACTAAGAAGTTTACAAGACTCGCAGAAGAGGCAGGCTTAAATGGCAAGTATCTGTGATCAGTGCAATGGATAAATCATGAAAATTTCTCTGAGAACATTTCGCAGATACACCTGACCTATTGGGAAAGGTGGAGAATGGCATGTCTGGGAAGTCTTTTCTAAGAAAGAGACTTTCATCTTAGACTTAAAGGGTGAGTAGGAGTTACCCAGGGGAAGTCTGGACTAAAAGTTTGTGTTCTGGTCCTTTAATCACATAGTTTCCACCGAGAAAATACATTTAATGAGGTTCTAAGATGTATAAACATGTTTTTAAAAACCTCTATATTCATTATCACCTTTTAAATTATTCTTATATTACTGTGAAACACTAAAGGAAGCAAAATCAGAAAAATCTAGTGTAATGGATAATCTGGTTATTAATTAGACTTTGCCAAGTGTTCTGTACATGTCTGTATGAGTTAAACAGAATTTACAAAAATTCACAATAACTTAAAACAGATGGATTTGCCAGATAAAGATCTAATTTTTAAAAAGTGATAAAATTACTACCCTCAAGAAATAATGACATTACATCTTCAGTGTCTAAAGCATCCAATAAAAAAATTGATGCACTTTCTTTAATTTTTTTTTTTAACTTTATGGTTCATATTTCACCAGAGAAGGGAGGATAATTAAATTTTTAAGCTCCTATTGCATAATAAGCCACATGTGGAATTGAGAGGAAAATCAAGAAATAGGTGATGTTAACCAAAATAATATGATTTGAATAAACTAGGATATACATAATACATCTAGATAGGCTCCTATTTAGAACAGTCAATTTATGTATGGTCACATTATAGTCACTGTCAATAATTATGATAACTAAAAGTTAAACAATATATGTTCCCAGCTGAAAAGATCAATTAACAAAATAATAAATTGTGCTTAAGTTTATACTTTTTCCCAAAGGTAATTGTTTAGGAAAAGTCTTTCATCTTGATTTATTGCCCTTACTAAAAGAAGAGTTTACTTCCTGGTGTGAAATATAAGACTTGAGACATTCTAGCATACTTGTGAAATACAAACATTTTCATTTATTAATCAGTTGTAACAAAAACAAAAGGCAGCCCTTGAACAAGGAAATAATAATTCTATTGGGAAAAGGTGAAAATTTCATGTGTTAAAAATCTTCTAATAGTTCATTGTTGTCTGTGATTTTTTAACTCTTCTACATGTTGGTTCAAAGATCATTTGAACAATCTTCTTGGCAACTCTAAACAATCAAATAACTTAAATTGTGAGATTTTATATTTCTTCAATAGAATATATGTGATTAAAATGAAATTTACTAACAATTTGACTGATAATACATCCTAATAATGATTTTTTAAAAATCAGATTCTATGCCACTTAGTGGCAATTGGAAATAAATATCTAACAATCAGAGAATACATATATTTTAGTATAATCATGTGGTAGAATGTTATTTAATACTCTTATGATGGTGTTGAAAATTTTATGACATGAAAACTTTTTATAAAGTATTATTGAGTGAAAATGTAGATTACATAGCAGTTTTTAGAGTACTATTCCATATAGTAAGAAGAAAAGTCTACATGTGCAGTTTTTTTTAAAAAGGAAAAAAAAGGTATACAATAAAATGCTGATAGCCTAAGTTATAAATGAGAGAATTATTGTATTTTTTATGTGTTTTCTAAATGTTCTAAAAATACATAAAGAAAAATAAATAAAATCTCATTAGAATCAACTAGCCTTTGAATATAGAGATATAAACCATATTACTTTTAGTATGTATTCTAAGAATATTTGTGGCAAAACATTAAAGTGCTAAATTTATAAAACATTTTTTTTTACTTTGTAATTGAAATATAAATAAAAAGTAATGTTTAGGATTTTTGAATAAACAGAATAATTTTTATGTTTTTATTGATAAGGTTGTTTTACTGGTTTCAGCAAACATCTGTTTTATTTCAGATACTCACCTGATATATAAATACACAAGATATGTACTGTACATGTAAAATTCTACCCTTTAGGTGTAATAAAACAGCTTTAAAGTGATATATAGTGATAGAAAATCGAGAAGATTAGATTAGATCAAATCAACAAAGACTTTTAGATAGAATAATGGAATTGGATGATTTCTTTTGGAATGTAGCCAGGATGCTAAAGAGGAGGTGATTAAACTCTTGGTAAAATATATAATTATCCTTGTTAAGACAGTAGGTTACATTTCATTTCCATTTTCAACAGCAGTTTGTTTCTCCGTGACAATTGTAGGATGTGGATTCTGTATTTATCCACAAGAATGAGCACCTCCATATTTAGAATCTCAGTCTTCAATCACACTAGGAAGCTATTAAATCCCAAAGTCCCAGTTTAGCTTTTCAAAGGTTGAAGTCACTTTCCCATAAACCATAAGAGAAATATACCAATGGACCATAAAATAAATGACATAAAACTTTCAATATGATATATAATACTGTAATTTAATAAATTCTTTATTATTAATGTTATTATTCTTATTGTATAAGGTTGGATACTCTTTTCTCAAAGTTAGTAAAACATTAAATATTTAGGCCTACTTTTTGTTTATTGACCCAGAAAATAACCTCCAAATAGGAAACTCTAATAGAATTTTATGATGCTTTTTAAATCAATTTACTTCTTTAATAAACTAATTAAAATAACGGTTCTAATCTGGGTAAAATATTGTTCAGAATAAACATAGAAGCAGATGTGACTAAATATAACAAATGTACAAATGAGACATAAATACTAACATATATAATCAATCCTCTAAATATTTCTTAAAAAGGTTTTTTTAAAAAGCAATGAAAAACCAAAACATTAAACAATTTCGTAAAACACATCTGTAGAATTAAAAATACTGTAAATTACTTACAAAATAGTTTGTTTAAATTGTAAGCCTATAGAGTATGTCATTCAGCTGCGCAGCTGTTAACTGTTATCTCAATTAAAAGAATTTTAATTTATGATTAGAATAGTATAAGCTTGGTTCCAGATATAAGAAACAAAAAGACAGAGAAATTTTATGGTGAGATATATGTATATATCTTTATGTTTTCTGATATACTCTGAATGTCTTAACAAAATTGTATTATGTATTTTTCCATTCCTTCCCAGCAGAGTTAAGAGAAACATAAAACTTCTTTGAATATTTTGGACATAAAGTGAAAAAGTTTTAAACACCTAAATTCCATATAGAAGTAGAACTACAGATGCATATATTTCAGTCACTTTCATATTGATATTCCCAAAATGAAAGATCTTTAAAAAAACACTAGCTATCACTGAATCTGTAAAAGTAATATTACTTTAATCAGCAATTTTTATTTGTACCTCATAGTCTGCTACAGCAATAAGATCCAGGTAGTCAAGATTCAAATCTGTGTTCAGTCCCATATTAGCTGAATGTCCTCCAGCTCCTCATCTGTAACATGGAATAATAATAGTAACAGATCTAATAATGTGTTTCTGAGGACTTAAATGAGTTAGAATATATAATATACTTAGAATAGTATACCTCTATCACATAAGGTATGTAAATGTTGGCTGCTGTTATCATTTTTATTCTATTAGGAACTGGAGTCAGAAAAAAAAAAAAACATGATTCCTACATCATTGAAGTTAAAAATAAGTAAAACTCACTATATGATACAGTACTAATATATATGTTATACTGAACCATATAATGATGAAAGTATCTTGAAGGTAGAAAATCTTGACTGACTTTCTGATTAACTTGCTCTGGTGGAAAGAACTCTCTAGCAATTTAGAGAGTTCTAGTTTTGACTAAAGCAGTAACCAAAAGAGGTAAAATCAATGTCTTTAGACTTCAGGTTTCTCATTTACTGAAAGTCTTGAAAGTTGCTTTTAATTTAAACATTATACGCTTTAAACTTAGGTTCCAACCTCTTCGCTCCCAAATAGCCTAACCCAAATATGCATGTACTCATTTAGTCAGAACTTTGGCTTTAAAATTTCTGATGTCCACTGAGACATCTACTCCATGTGTGATATTGACTATTAATTCTCTATTAATTGAAGTGAATAAAATAATTGAACTATGTAATGGAGAAAATATACTTTAGAACTATAGAAATAGGTTCATTAATGAAGTGTTTTCCCAAAAGATGTATTAATAGGCAATGAAATAAGACTCATTCATTCATTCAACAAACACTCGAATGCCTACTCGGTACCAAACACTCTTTTGGATGATGAGAATATAGTCAAGGATCCTTGACTTAGGTAACATTCTAAGAGAAGTGACTGCAGTCAATAAAAATAAATAAGGAAATATTTAGTATCTTAGGTGGGCATAAGTGCTTTAGAGAAAAACATATATAGAAAAACAAAACATAAAAGAGATACGGGAAGTATTGTGTAAGGATGTAATTTTAAAGTAGGTGGTCAGAAAAAGCCTCCGTGAGAAGGTTTAACTTTATTAAAACCTCAGAGAGGAAAGACAGTGGGTTTGCAGATTTATGCAGGTGAGTACTCCAGCTAGAGGAAATACAAAATCTCTGAAGCAGGTAGCTGCCTGATAACATTCTAGGAAAAGCATAGAGGCCCTTGTGGTAAATCAACATAAGCAAAGGCAAGTAATGGAAGAGCTGATGCTATTAGGAAGGATGGGAGACCAGCTCAGGTGAGGCCCTGTAGACAGACTTCGGGAAAGAGAGTTCTCAGTTTAAGTATATGGGAAACATTTAGAGAGTTTGAGCCTAAGAGAGACATGGTCTGAATTAGGTATCAACAAGCCCTCCGGCTACTCTGTGAAGAAAAGCCTGAAAGTGTAGTTACTTCTATTTAGTCTTTCTCAATAAGGAATATTGCACTGCTCATTTCAAGACAAATAAGTTTTCTCCCAAGTTAAGTGCCACATGCAGTTTAGTTAGGGAAAGCTGAAAATCTTAATCTTTTTTGTGAGTATTGGAGATGTTACTATAGTAGTATCAAGGTATAGAATGAGCAGCATTTATTAAAGGAACAGGGCTTCTCAAAATGATCTTCCCCTGGGGACTCACATGCTCATTTCCATATCAGAGGCTTTGGAAAATCCTTAAATGTGTTGAATCTAAAGTCTCCCAAGCCTGTGTGCTTTAGTTCCAAACAACCTGAGTTCAAATCCAAGATCTGCAGCTTCTGGATCTCTGAACTTTTAGTTAACAATTTACTCTGTCAACCTCATTTCTGTATTAGGATAACAATACCACCTCACATGATATGGTGAGAATCTGATCACATAATGTGTACGAAGGGTCAAAACTGTGCCTTCAGTCAATGCTACTTCCAGGTGTCCTTTCATTTACCTTCAAAAACTATTCGCCTTTAAGTTTAAAGGAATAAATTCTAGAGAGACCCATGTCACAAAAGCTTAAGGTCCCAGGCTCTGTCAAAAGGGCTTTGTATATAGCAGCTAGTTTTAAAACATCTACAGCGTCCTCCCGATACTGAGATGCTAAATGGCAAGCACAGTCACAGTAATTCCACAGCAAACTTTAGTGTGTCATAGTTTATATTTTTTAATAAACCTTAGAGACTGCTGGTAAGAATGGAGCACATGATTGTGTGAGGTCAACAGGTTCTTCTACCCATCCTTTGCTGTACTGGAAACACTGGTTTAGAAAACAAGTGCCTTAAGTCTTTAGTAAGTAAAGACAGATAACCCAAGAAGTCTCTTCTCCCTATGGTTCCTGATTTGGGGAACATAATTACCCATTCTAAAAAGCAGAGAAAGAAGCAAATAAAAGTAATACTGTTAAAATGGGCCTTATGTACATTTGAAAGAAAGCATCATGGTAAAATAAACTTTATTCTCTTTCATGAATAGTAATAAAGTTACACATATTTTAAAATCCAATCGAGCATTCTTTTCTTTCATTTTTGTTGTACTTCTTTAACCTTTAATTATTTCTTTCTTTCCTAAACTTCTATTGCATATAAAATCTATGCTCACCATATGTGATTTATTACATGTGGCTTATTGCTGTCATGTATGGCAGCTAGAATCAGTAAGTTATATTGTATTGCTCATTTGCACAAAAATAAGTTTTTCTCCCAGGTAACTACCATATGTGGTTTAGTGAAGAAACTAAAAATCTTGATTATCAGGAGTAGGAAGGGGTAGAGATACTACTACAGTAACGGCATGGCATAGACTGAGCAACGTTTACTAAAGAAACATAACGTTTCAAAACACAGTAGATGTTTCAACAGATGTGAGTTTATTCTCCCTTCAGAATTATTGTTACTTTAGGTTACTTTCTAAACTTAGAAAAAATATTCAAATATTAAACTATTCAAATATTTAACCTAGTTCATCAACTTAGAAACCAAAGGTTATACAGATTATTCAGCAATTTTGTGTAAAAAATGCTAAGCTAGCTGTTGTACCCTGGGGGATAGTATCTTGGAGAATGCAGCATAGTCTCAGAGTGTACTTTATGTATCACACTGCTTTCTCACCAGATCTCCTGGTACTGTCGTCTTGCATCCCAGGCTAGGTCTGATGCTAAGGCTTCTGCCTAAGAGCGGAGATAGAGAAAAGTTCTAGTTTGTAGTTTCCTTAGGAATTCTACTCCTGATCTAGGGAGGTGATAGCTGGAATCCCTGGAGAGACCCTGGGAACTCTATTATTTTCTGAGTTCCTGTAACTACCCCCATGAAAAATAAAATCAGATCAGACCTGCCCAAGAGATCATTACTGCTCTAGAATTTTGGTTGTCAAAGAAGCTTCTATTCACAGAACTACTAGAATGTGTTATTTTCAGGTTTCCTCGAAATTCGCAAAGACATTTTAGGGATCCTGAATTTTATACCAAATGAGATCAGAATAGAAGTGTAGAATGGAACTTCTCTAAATGGAACTTTAAATCTATGACCACTTGTTCAGATCATAATGATCTGAATAGGGTTTCTGAGTACAAATTAAGACACTTTCTCCTAAACTTGCTCTTAATCTCCTAACCAACCCGACTGGAATGAGTCAGTTCTATTGTGTATGTTGGAGTTGCCTAAGGACCTGAATTGCATAGGTGCCATATCCATGAGTACACACTCACAACTTGCACATCAACTCATACAGGCACATTGAGTATTTCATGCATTCTCGTAGGTAATTTAACGTTCAGTGGCAAAAAAGGAAAGGTGACAAATCGCTATAATTTATCCATCTCCAGGAATGTACTGAGCTGTCATTTAACAGCAACGACACTTTGTCTTTACTTCTTCAGATAGATTTCACTTTAGAGGTTGTATAGCTCTTTATAGTAAGAGCTCTGAGGGCCTGGTGAATGGGCTTCTATTTGCATCTTGCCCCTACAGAGCTCTTTTTTTGTTTCTTGCATATAGATGATGTTTACTAAGTGTTTTTTTGCATGGGTAAGAGTGAGTGAAAGAAAGTAGTTATGAAGGTTCTCAGATATATTGAGTTTTGCTTGTTATGGATCTCTAATACCTTCTGAATACAGTAGTCTTCAGATACCATCTTTATTGTTATAACTGACAGAAAAGTACACTTTGGATGAGGCAGGGAAAGAAGAAAGGATCAACATATATGAGTTGGTGATGATGGCCTCATCAGGGAGCTGGCCAAAAGTCAGCTCCTTGAGAAGTCTTACTTCTGACTCTTCTAGGAAATACAATTTCTAGGGGTAGGATGTGGGGTGGGGGTGGGGGTTGTTGCTAACTGAATTTGAGAAATAAAAAAGAGTATTAATATGGCTTCCATTCAATGGCAATTAGATAAATGTTAAGAGAAATCTTGAGAAATCTTAGCAAACTTTTCTGGAGACTGAGATATCCACTTTGAAGAAACAATGTAATAGGGATCCTTACACATATTCTACTTTATACTTAAAAGTATGCATTCTTTACTAAGTGGAAGTCAAAATCTTTATTTAAAATGCACTCAGATGATATGAGGATCTAAAGGATTCTCTCCCTCTGTGCTTTAGCTTCTTTATTTTCTATTACTAGATAAGTTTATCTTAAAAGCATGTTTTATCCCAAGAAAAAATAGATATACTATTCTACGTTTCTCACTAAATACCCTTTCGCAAAGACCAAATCAATGTATTTTTTTCAGCATTTACTGCGTATTCTTGTTTTTATTGCTGGAAAGATTTTAGTTGGAGTCTTTGAAATCTTATCTCCAGCATATTTACTGAATTTTTAGTCAGCTTTCTCAGGATTAAACTATCTTTCTCTTTCAGAGATAGGTGCTGTTAACCAGATTTTTTTCCCCTATGAAATGCTGCTCCAAGGTCATTGGTTGTACTAGCAGCAACCAAAATGAATGTATAATTTGCTTAAAAAAATATATATATCTTTTGCTAGGTAATGCATATGTTCACTAAAAAAATAAAAATAAAAAAGCACACTGTCTACAGAAAAGAGCAAATCCATCCCCATCTCTAAGAATAGTTCTTAGTGTCAATACCTACCATTTATTGGCCACTCACTATGTCTCAGGTGTTTTATAAATGTGACTTACTTATGTAATAGAAAGAAAAATGAATGAATGAATTTATGAATACAAGAATGCACATCAGATGCAATAGGTTTGTTTTGCTTTGTTCATATATAATAATATCTCTAGACTCCCTATTTCTCCGAAGAGAAAACTGAGATTTGGCATGGAAACAGGGCTAGTAACTGGTAGGTTGAGATTTCAGGGCTAGAGTATGGGGTGTCATATCCCAGGCCCTCTGGTTTTGAAATGCTGAATGGCTTCTCTTGTAACTGCAAACTCTGGGGTAGTCAGGGATGCTTTCTGCATTAGTCCCTCTTCCTTTGCTAACAATGGGGATTGTTAACATTCTAATAACTAGAGTCAACGAAGTTGAAGATGAGGCTCTCCAATGTAACACAAAGACGCCTTAGCCCACCCTGAGCACTTCAAATTCGACAGCTTTTCAAGGTGAACGTCAACAACTGCAGTTTAAAAGTGATTGTTGTAAGGGTGTCCATTTATTATCTATATAGAGCCTAGATAATTCTCTCTCTACCTCCTGTCCTAAAGGCTTGCTTGCTCAAATTTGATCTTAAAAAAAAAAAAAAAAAGAGAGCGAGAGAGAGAGAGAACGGGCAAGGGTAGAGTACTTTTACTTTGAGAGTTTATTCCAACTCCTGGAAGCGGTAAAGAAGAGGTTAAGCTGGACCAGGAGGATTTTTGAAGTCTTTGGCTGGGAGGTTCCATTTGGAGAAAGGTGCAGGGGAGCAAGTGGTGGCGAGAGAAACAAGGCAAGTTCCCATTCGCTTCGATTTATGATCCTGAGCAGTTTCATTCTCACCTGAGGGCGCAGTCGGGCACCTCTGGCTTGTGGATGGAAATATTAATGAGCAGAACTTGCCAGACCGACGTCTGGGGACCTTAGAGTGAAGCACGAAAAGTACCGCGCGGCCCCTTTAAATATTCTCGGGTCGGGGAGGAGAGGGAGGAAACTGGGAGTCGTAGGGCCGGTGGGGGAAACCCACAAGCAATTGAGCCAGAGAAGAGGCAGCGTGAGAGCAGAAACTTCAGACGCTGCTGATCCCGGCGGAGCTCGGGTGTGCCGCGGCGGCCGTCGCTCCCACCCGCAGCAGCATCCTCCTCGCCCCACTTTTCTACCCCAGGGAGTTTCGGGAGCTGCCTCTCTGCAACTACCACGGGCCAGCCTACGGGCTGCCACCCACAGGAAGTTTGCGCTTCAGCGTCCCAGCTGCGGAGAGTTCGGGGTGCCTTGCGCGCGCACCCCGCGGGCGAGAGGTCAGGGGCCATGGTGAGCGCCCCGCGGTGCTGGAGGCGCGGGGGAGGAATGCATGTCTCCGCGGACCTGCTGCTGTCCCCAGTGCCCTCCGTATCCCCCAAGTGATGGGAACAAGGGCCCGCCCAGGCAGCCGCTGTTGCCGCACCGCCCCCTCGTTCGCTCTCAGCGCGCGGAGTCACCCAGGCACACCCCCAGCACCCAGTGCCAGTCCTTTGGAGCTGCTGCCGCTGCCTCGGCTGCCTTCGCTGCCGCCGCCACCAGTGGCTAACTATTGACTGGGCTCGCCGGTAGACGGAGAAGCACTTTTTGGTCCTCCTTGATTCGTTCCCACACCCCAACTTTGCTGCCGCCGCGCCTGCCTTTGCCGCGGCGCTCTGCGCAAGAGTGGGGGCGCACGCCGGGAGACTCGGCTAGACGGTGAAGGCAGGAAACCGCACAACTGCTCTTTTGCTTCGGCTCTTTGTTGTTCGCTTTGGATGGTCCTTGGAAGTGGCCGAGCCTCCTCGAAAACCGTGGAGCCAGAGAAGGCAAACCTTGGAATTCTTACTCTGCAAAGTGCTCTGAGATATTGACCACCTCCGGAAAGGTTGACTAGTAATTGCCCTGAAAACTCCTGGTGGATTAACCCACGTTGCTTATATTAAGCCTTTGTGTGTAGTGTGTGTGGTGTGTGGCTTCATAAATTTGGGGACCCCACTTCTACTCCCTCCTCTTGGCATGAGACTGTATGCAGGATCCACCCGAGGACAATGATCGCGGAGCCTGCTCACTTTTACCTCTTTGGATTAATATGTCTCTGTTCAGGTAACCTCATGTCTTCTTTCTTCACCCTTCATCCCTCTAGCATTCCCCTTCTCCACTTTGCAAAGCAAACTCCGAGCAGCATTTTCGGCGACCTCTCCCTTTTAAGGCCGGAGGTGCTCGATCCCTGCAGGAGTTTTGGGCGAAGAGGTTCCTAGTTTTCACTTTGGGACCTCTCTCCCCGCCCCCCCATCCCCCAAGACCCCCAAGCCTCATCGCAGACCTCTCGGCTTTTTTCCAAGTTCAGGGCACGCCCAGATCACTAGTGGCAAACGCAGGTCTGAGCGCAAAGGTGGGAGGAAGCAGCGGTTGGCGGTGAGTTTGGGCCGCGGGGATGAGCCAAAGGGAGTTTCATCCATCAGCACCTTCCTTTGGGGAGGGAGATGTGCGCCCCCAGAACCTGTGGCCCAGAGACCCGCTTGGATTCCTGAATTTGGTCCTCCAGTTCGCCCCTCCTCTTCCGTGCACAACGGGTTATTAGTAGTTGTTTTATGTAACCAAAGTCTGTAATTAAATTCGATTCCGAAGAAACTTCAGGAAATAACTACTTCTCATGGTAGGATATAAACTAGCCACTCAGCCTGGCTGAGTTTAGAAGGAAAACAGGCGGTTTCAAGTATCTGAAAGGGAACAGTTAGTTGCCTGGGAATTTTCAATGGCAAGGGGAAACAGAAGGTTGAATTTAGGATTTGGGGGATTAATGAAATAATACTGAAACTCTCCATATGAAGTGTTGGAAGGATGCTGCAATGGAATCCTTCTGACATTAGAGTGTAAACTGTATCCACACTTATAAATACTTATTTTTACACTCCCTAAGAAACTTTTACTATGGGTGAACAGAGCCACGAATTTTTCTTTCTTTCCATTTGGTAGATTCTGGTTTCAATCAAGGATCTGATTTCAGGCCTTAAAACACACACACACACACACACACACACACACACACACACACACACACACACACACACTCTCTGCACCTCAGGGAATTTTTTTATAGTGAATACTGAGCTTCAAGTTGCATCAGGGCCTATAGGTTAAAGCCACTCAAGTTGCATGATTATGAAACAGTTTTGAAAGGTTGTTTTGAGATTTTTGTGGTCCATGGTTATGGTTTATGTTTTGACCAAGGATTTTACTTAAGTTAATTAAATATGAAAAAGAAAAACACATTAGCTAAATGATAGCAAAAACCCCCTAAAAAGAATTTTACCCCATGAAATATGCATCTTGACTAAAAGGAACATTTGCAATGCAACTAAATAAGAAATTTATTAAATTGATATTCCTTTGAAGAGAACAGAAAGTCTTGCCTGGGATATCAGATCTATATTACAGATGGTGGATGAATAGATTAAACTAATTCTTTGGGGCCACCTCTTACCTTCAGCTTCCTCTTTCTGTAATGTAGCTTTTTTTTTTAGTTTAGCAGATCTGAATAATTGAATAGTTCCTCATTCCCACAACCAGCCATGGATGCAAATCAAAAACATTATGATCTCTCTATCGGTCTCTTTGCTGTTGTCTCCCCATAGTTTAATTTACAGCTTCAGATACCTTTGAGATTTTTGTTGATTCACCTTCTCCGTTAAAGTTTATTCACGTGTGTAAAGTGAAGTGTCAGTGTGATAAATGACTGAAGGAGCAGATTACTGAAGATAGGGGGATTAATGGTCATTAGTCACTGTTTGAGGTGAGTTTGTATATGTTGGGACATTTTATCATGGCTATAGATTAAAGATAGGGTCACACTAATAGGGTATCACTGAAAGCTCCTTGCTTCAGTGTGCGAATTCTGTCTTTACTTGGAGAAATATCCGAGGAGGAGGTAGGGGGTACCATTTTTTTTTTCAGATTTAATAATTGATTAGTAGTATCTGAGGTTTGTAATTTAAATAGATATGAGGCATTTATAATCTTAGACTTAAACTGATTTTGGGGTTTGTTTTTCTAATTTAATTTTCCGTTTATGCCATTAATGATTTTTAATAAACCTACGTTTTTCCTATAGATGTGCTTATCTATTTCTTTGGCTAGGTTGCAGATCAGAAATGTCTTTGTGAAGTGCTTTTTTATATTTAAACTGAAGCTCTTACTCATTCCTCTGATGATATTCACTCATGCTGTGAATCTGAACTTGAGAGGCCAAATTATTAGGCTGCTGGGATGATTTCATGGCAATGTGCTCTTCTAAAGCCAAACTATTGATTTGGATATAACTTCACAGAACTTAGATAAGTAACTAGAGTTGGGCGTGCTCAAGACACCTGGTCAGGGAATGAATGAAGTTCTTGAAAGATTGTGTTTCATGTCTTGCCTCAAGCATAAGATCACAGTCTATCACTTGTTAATGGAGTGTATTTAAAAGAAATGTGGTGAGCTTAAATAAATCAAAGTGTACTGAGGGAGTAAGGTACCTTCAACAAGATTTAACCTGTGAAAGCATCTTTTGGTTGTCAGTTCTTTTTTCTTGCTTTCTTTTTCTTTTTAACATGGCTGCCAAGTTAACAAAGTCGTAGTTTTCTTCAAACAGATTATAAACTTCATTTTGATGTGTTGAACATCAAATATTATGTTTAAGAATATATGTTTGCTTTGTATACCCTTTCATTTATTAACCTAATACTATAATAGATAATTTTTTTTTTTAGGAAACCAAGATTTTGAAGAAAAATGGGTATTTCTTTAGAAAGTCACTTTTTAAATTTCTTTAGTGAGTTTGTATATCTGAGTTCTTTTCCCTGGATAGCTAAACTTTTGGTGAAGTAAGCAGAGAGTAGCTTGGAAAAAAATCAGTGTGATCTTTCAGGAACTGATTCTAAACTTTCCTGAATAGACTTCTCTTCTCAACTCCATTTGTGAAAACTTGCTTTTAAGTGAAAAAGTGATTGAATTTCAGTTCAAATTCAGGATGAGAGCAGAGTGTCAAATAAAGTGGAGTTCATTTGTGTTATCCTTTTCTTCTTCTTCCTCTTGAGGGTAGGCTTCTTTTGACTTTTGAAGGTCTTTTTTATAGATAAGCTTCACTATGTGAGTCACTTATCTGGGCCTCTGGTCTCTCTTATTTCCCCACCCCTTCCTCCCTCCCTACTTCCTTCTCTCTCTCTCTCTCTCTTGCAAGATTCTTTGTAATTCCAATAATTTCTTATTAGTTTCTTTATAAAGATTTGGCTTTTAAATTTACTTATGTGAATACTATGATATCATTGAAAATATCCTTATTTCTTGATAATGGGCCTCTATTTACAATGTCTTAGAAGAAAAAGTTTATCTGAAATTTTTTTCATCTTTACTATGACAAATGAAATATTCTTGTGGGAGTTAAAGTGATACAAATGCTACATTTCAAGATTACAATGGCAGTTGTTTGTTTGTTTCTATATTTTATATTGAGTAGGTATCTGTAATTGAAAATACTGGGTGACAGGAATAAGACTGAGAGGAAATTTTGAGTAACAGTTTGTCAATAGAGATCATAAGCAGTTGAGTCCTTATGTGTCATCTCAGGTGTTAACCAAAGATGCCAAGTTGATGCTTATGTTAATTTTTAGCCCCTTTAAAGATGTTTAGTTCTTAAAATAAAAGTATAACTGCCTTGCAAGCTTGATTTCTTGTAGAAAAATACAAGGAAATCAAAATTAATATTCAATTTAACCTTAGGCCTAAAATCATCTGTTGAGCAAATTAAGGAATTTAATAATAAGAAAGGGGAGAAAAAGTGAAAACAGAAGCAGAAGTCTAAGGAAGTGTAGTAGAAACAGATCCAGAATTTAGCTAGTGTTCAAGTCTAGGAAGAGGTGGAGTAGAGGTAGATACAGCAGCTAAGTCTAAGTGTATCACTCTCTGACCACACACAGCTTGAAAAGCATCTCTGAAAAATAGATTTCTGAAAATTTGATGTCAGCGTGTATAGTTTCTATTTTATAAAGGAGTAGACATTTTGCATTTTTTAAAACTAAAAGTTTTGAAACATTTAAATATTTAATAAATTCATAGAATATTTTTTAAGCTACATTTAATAAGAGATTAGAATATTGACTACCTCAGTTTATAGAGGAGTGAAAAAGTAAGTAGTTATCTTCTACATCATAATACTTTTCTCAGGGTAGACAAATAAAGTAAAAGAAGGAAATAATTTAAAAAAATAGATCAAGTTTAAATTCTGAGGTACCATAAGAAATTTTATGACGACAACCACTTCTTTTGCCATGAAGATATATATGACTATTGTTTATTGAACATTCACCAGTATCTTATTTAATGCTTATAAGAACCCTATCACTTAGGTGCTGTTATTAGTAAAATATTACCTTATTCTTATTTTATGGTTGTGGAATCTGCATCATGGAGAGTTAGGAGATATGGATAAGTAAGGATTTGAACCAAACTGATTCCATAATTCATAACCACCACGTACTTTTCCTAAGTGAAAGAGAGAAATGAAGAATTTAAATAAGAAAGATTATGGTTCAGCCATTTTTTAATTTTAAACTTGTCCAACACTTGTCCACCTAGACAAGACTGTGGTTTGAAAACTTGAGAATTTGGAAGGGAGGCATTCCTTTTCCTGCAATCAAGTAACTGGTCTTCAAATTTTTGGATCATCAGGCAAAATAATCAATTCATTACATCCAGCCAACTCATATCCAGCCTTTGTCATGTCTGCATTTTCTGGCATGCTTAAAAGATGAGACTGAACAGAAGTTAAAACAGTGACTGCTGAGGGTGCAGATGCATAGAGATTCCATGTTGTATTTTGGAAAATGAATGCCATTCTCATTCATGCACACTGAGGAAAGATTGTGCTGTGATTCCCGAGGCAAATAATTGGTACTCCTCGGGGAAGAGCCAGTGGAGAGACAATCATTTCCCCTGGGGTTGCTCTCCCCTCTGTGTTGGACACGGCCTGATGGTCATTTAGTACTAGATGAGCCTTCTGCTAGACTGCTGTTCACCGATGACTCACTTCATGGTTACTGATCATGGAAGGGTTGAGTGTTAATACCTGGTTGATCAGCTAGTTGGAAACTGCTTATGCATAGCCAATAAAGTTGCCATCCTGTGGAGATCAAAAGGCCACCTCCTTTCTTTACAATTCTGGGTGAGCATGTTTTCTTATTCCCCTTCTCCCTCCACCTTCAGCCCTTCCCTTCAATCTTGCTGCTGAAGAAGAGGGGAAAGAAAGATTATTTGTAGTGTACAGGGAGTAGCTTTGATCTCTACTTCTTTGCCTTTTCTTCTTGGTCTTTTTTTTTTTTTTTAACCATCCAAAAGGCTGTTTCTAACACTGGAAGGTATCATGTTGCTTGCTTCATGGGAGAGCTCAGTTTCATTTTCCTTCAGCCAAAACAGGCTTCTACAAATTCCCTTACTTCTGTGATTTTACTTGGCTTCCAAACATCTTATGACAATGTTGTTCCACACATAAAACAATATTTTGAACTGCATGAATGTGCATATCTTTCTGGCTACATTGAAGGAGATAAGTACCTCTGTGGTGTTCACAGCTGTTCATAGCTTAGAGCTGGAAAAGATTATCTGTTTATTTTATATATTTAATTTATTTTAGTATTTGGAGAAGAGTCTATAGAAGGTAAACAATTGTAGAAAATGTTCTTGGATCACAAGTTTGATGCTAAATAGCCTGTGGACTTGATGCCTGTCACCTAGTCTGACACTTAGATAAGCATTAAAAGCACCATCAATGGATACAAGCAAATGCCAACAAAGCAGTCTGGTTCTGCGTTAAGTGGGACTATATTATTTTTGTGATCTATTTTTAGATCATGTTAATCTTTTTACTAGAAAACCTTTTTTAAAAGTATTTCTGGCAGCAGCAGCTCATAGTTATACTTTCTCAAGATGCTCTTGATTGGATTTCAGAAACTATCAAGTTCAAAATATGGGCCACTTATGCTTTTATGTTCAACTCACCTGCACATTACCTGAGAACCAGGGACAGCTTGTTCACAGCCAACCATGGAAGGAACATGGAGTCCTTGGAACATCCCCCTAAAATTATTTGCAAGAAGTTCTGCTTGAGGATACTAGAGACCCAGTTTATATCCCTGTACCTGGGTAGAGCTTTCTTTTAATGTAGGAAAGGTAGTATTTTAAGAATAATACAGTTGTTACACGCAATCATTTAGCACTTTAAAAATCATTTCAGGTGTATGTTACCTCTTGATTTAACTTAAATTTTCAATAAGCATAGTAAGAGACAGTTTATATGACCATAAAATATTTTTATCATGATATGTATGGTCATAATCTATGTACCATTATGGGGAAAAATATCAACTTGGTAAGCTCATTCTTGGATTTTAGCAGAAGGGAAAATAGAGTTCTGATTTTAGTTTCTTTTCACTAACGTGACTGAGGTCCTTTTATGTCATTAGCAATTACACGTAGAATTTGCAAGGAAAATACAGCCAAAGAATAAGTGAATCAGGCCACACATGTCTGCTTCAAAAACTTTTGGCATCATATGGTACTAGTGAGGTAAGCTAAGTCTCCTAATTTGATCTTCAAACTTAAATAACATGCTTACTATCTGTTATATTTTGTTTAAGCATATGATTTCTTTTTTTCCCTAATGATGTACTAACTTTTAATTTGACTAAAAGTGTCTGCCTGTAATTGTTTTTCTGTTTAAGGGAAATATAAATGTATACTTTTAGTTTCACAGACCTAAAGCTGATTTTGTTTACTCAGGCTAGATATAAAAGGCAGACTTTATTACCTTGAAACTTCACTAAAATGGTGTTAGCTCATATAACAGAGTGAGTGAAAGCACATTTGTATGTGTTAACTACACACCATTGGGTAACTTTAAATTACTTTAGTTGCCTGTTCAGGGAAATAATTTCAGTGTCTCCACACTACTCAATTATCAAGTTGTCCAAATAAAGTAAACTGTATTGCACAGGCTGTGGAAGAAAAACTCATCTGTTTTTCTTTGTCATATTTGAAGGGAAGTGAAAGTTAGAACTCTGGTATCAAGTTTAGAAACTAGAACTTGCGTAAATGAATGAACTTAATAATATATTGCCAAAACCTAAATGTGTAGAAGGAAAATGAGAAGCAGAACCTTCTTCACTTGGATAACTATGCAAAGAGGAGAGACATTTACTGACAAGATAGTTGCTATTAATCTCTTTGGATTAGGCTAGAATAGAAGCATTAAAAGGGCAGCTTTTATGTAGATTCAGTACGGTCATAGGGGAAATGAAATCCATTGCATTATTTGGTCTTTTTTCTTATAAAGGTCATTTAATCCCAGGAGCTCATCATTTCCTAGCACCTTATATACAAAGTTACCCTTTCACCTTTTTGAATTTGACGTATTTAACATAATGTTTTAAATGCATGGTTATTAAATATATGCTATATTTTATATAATATAAATTTAATATATATATTTTTATGATACAAATGAGGAAGAAAAGCAAGTGATTAATCATATGAATAGTTGATGTGATATAAGCCCAATTGTATACACTGAACCTGAAGGACTATGATTCAATAATAATGATATCTCTGATAATAGTAACTACAAAGCTTAACATATATAAAATGTGTACTATCTACCTGGCAAAGTGCTAACATTGCCTTATCTTATTTTATACCACATTAAGAATGAATACATTGCTCTTATATTTATTTATCAACATGGAAAATGAGATTCAGAAGAGTTAAGTTCCTTGCCTAGAGTTGATCAGCTAGTATGATGGAGCGAGAATTTGAAAACAGCCCATCTGATCCCAGAATGTTTGCTCTTCACCATTATACAGATGCACTGCAGATAAAACAATATAAACTGTGTATAACAAGGCTACGGTGCTTTTTTTGTGAGGGAACTAGCTTGTGCTGCCAAGCTGTTTTAGTTCCTTTTGAGATGTTAGGTTTTTTTTTCTTTTTGGTATATCTGGTATGTTCTTATCTTCTGCTTGTCACATGATAACTCACACACACACACACACACACACACACACACACACACACACACACACACACACACACAGCATGTATTATGCACCATGGAACACAGAGACAGGTCGAGCCCCATAACATAGTTTAGTGGATTTCAGTGCTGTTCAGTTTGTGGAGGAAACGAGATAGTAAGAACCAATTAAGTTTTGTGATACCTTAGTTGTATAAGTGAATAAAAATTTCCATATATAGAAAATACTATCACTGGGATCTAACTTTTCTAAGAAACTGGTATTGAATTTTTTTTGGGGGTGGGGGTTGAAAATAGATTGTTTACTTAGTGATAAGATGATATAGATAATAAAAACCTTAAGCAGCAGCCTGGTTAGAATCTGTGATTATTTCTTTAAAGGTGTATCTTTCTCAGATGACAAGTTTTGTAGAAAGCAAAGAATGTAGCATTGGTTAACATGATCCCTGTAAGTGAAACCTGCCAACGTCTGTGATAACTGTCAAAAACAGTACTGTAATCAACACCCTTTTACATATAATGTAGTTTTAAAAAATGTTATTTTGCTTTTCTTACTCTATTAAATATATGTCTAAGATAATTCTATAATTTTTTAGGTATGGGTTTCTCAGCTGAACTCAGAGGTTTTCTGAAGCTTTTACAAATGTGTAGATGAGAGGTACATTCATATTCTTGTCTCTATTTCCATAGATTTTTGACTTTACATAAGTCTTAATGAAAGATTGAAGATTTTCCTAGTTCCTTACCTCTAATTGAAATGGCATCATATCTAAAACCCTCCTTCATGTGAGGCTTGGGGTCTTAGTCTCAAGGCTTTTACCCTTTGTCTTAAAATATACTTTAGAATAAGTTTATTCTATACATTCATTGCTTTGCTTTGCAGTTTGCTATTCATTTGTGCTTGATAATGCTGCTTCTTTATTATTAGTGAATCTTAATAACATTTTATTCCTCAGTAAACTACTTACTATCACTCTTGATAACAATAAAAAGTTATTATGAACCAGCTGTTAACTTTCATTGCTATTAAACACTTTAAAGAATGTTTCAGACATACTTGATAATGTGTAAGAGCTCTTGTATTAAGATACAGGTTGTGTACATATAGAAAGGAAAGCATATTTGAATTGTTGGCACTATATTAATGAAAGATATTTTGATATGGTGGAAGGAGGGAGAATTACATTTTGGAAATTGATGGAAATCCTTCTAGAATGAGTAGGTTCCCAAAGAAAGAATGAATGGAGAAGGGAAGGATTTGTGAGGTGCATCCAGGAATGGTGATCTGAAAACTGACATAATCTGTTTAAAGAGGTAGATTTTACAATTGGTTATATTATAGATTTTTACTTATAACACTGTTATATTTTAGAGGTCATTATTTAATAATTGCATTCATTCTTTCATAGATTTAATCAACCTTACCAGACAATAAAGTATTAAAAACAAAAACTCATTCTTTGCACTTAAGGGATTTATAGTAAATGGTTGATTGCCACATAGGTAATAAAATAGAGGTATGCATGATTACTGTGTGATCTTATGTTAGACCCCATAAAAGGTTTCCACCAAATAGAGAAAAAGTGATGTAAAATAATTGTAAATATGATGACCTAATTCTTAGAGGTTATGGCATTACTTTTTTGTCATTTTTTTCCTGAGGGTATGGATAGCAGTATACAGCCAAGTAGACTTAGATATGATACTATACTATGTGTATTATAAGTTTGCCCCGCTATCCAAAAGTAAAGTGTTCCTATGAAATCTTTAAATATAAAAAATGGTGTAAAGAGAAGAAGCGATTACTGTAGGATACGTCTTGCTAACGGATGCACAGATAAAGCACAGATGCTCATAGACACAATTCAAAGCTGTGATGGCTTGTTTCAGAGATGTTGAATGTGGTTCCCAGGGAGAAGCTTGGCAGTGCCACTTTGGCTGCTTAGGGTGTGCGCTGCCTCTGCAATAGTTTGCTGCAAAACAAATGGTAAATGCTACTTTTTTAGCTTTTCACCTTTTCATAAAAGAGAAAATCCTCTTCAGATGTTTTTCCATTTGTGAAAACAGGTACTAATGTAGTTCTTTAGTAAAAATGAAGTGGCATAAAGCCAACTTTCAAAAATTGGGGTATATCTGTGTTGAACTTAAACTATTAGAGAATCATTTGGATGGTACCTTAGAACATTAACTTTATCTTACTGTGCTTCTACCCTCTGTGCAATACCCAGAACATATAGTCTTTAGTCTACCTTAAATTACTTTAGGTGTCAGGTACCATCTCCTCCTGGTATAGAAGATTCTATTTACAGATTTTTTTTTTTCTTCTTCTTCTCATTAAGTTGAGAATCAACTCTATTTCCTGTCCTACTGACCTTGGTTTTTACACTCCAAAGCTATCACGGTAAACCTAGTATAGTTTCTGCATGAAACTTTTTCAATGTTTGAAGCCAGTTATTATGTTCTTTCTAAACCTTCTATTGTCCAGACACAAATCTCCATTTTCTTCCAGTTTTCTTAATTTTTGTAAAGAGTCATCTCCCTTGATTATATTGTTTTGTTTGTAATATCTATTTTGTTAGTGTCCTAAAGTCTAAAATTAAGTTTGAGGACTCCACTTTCTTTTTTAGTTAAAAATGTAGATAACTTTTTCCTAGTCTTCTAATAAATCTTTTATCTAAAAGTTCTCTCAGTATCCTTGGATTTAATGTTATCCTGGATCAGGAGATTTAAAATGTATTAAGAAGCTAGATACTTATCTTTCCACCTTAATTTCCCACTGAACCATCTTAGAACTACTCTTTCTGTTCTAAAGTCATAATTATTTGCAGGGAAGATAAACAAACTAGAGTTTGTAAGATTCTGTTTATCTTCTTAGATAATATTTTATAATGGTTAAAAACAAATGCCTCTGCAGGGCCCTGTATTATGTCTAAAGGATGGTTGGCTGGATGTCTCCATAGAGAAATATGGGCCCAACCTAAACAGACTTTCTGAGTCTTCAAGAGAAGGCATAAGTCTATATTTTTAAGTAAAATCTCCCAACTGATATATGGGAGCAATTGAATCTCGATTATAATAAGTACTTACACCAAATGTGGCCAACAAGTCACTGTTTGGGGGTTGCAGTGTCACATCATCCATCCCACATAGGACTGATCTGTCTTGTTGCTGTTTATTCCTACTCTAAATACATCAGTATCCCCTCACTTTCTGTTCAGCATTTTAAAAACTTTTATTTTTCTGATGTTTGGCCATCCTACTGTATTTAACTAGTAACAATACAATAGGATAATATCGTACTTATTTAACCAAAAGCTTCTGCCTTTATAGGGAGCTATTTACATTTTACAAATTGTATTTGTTGAGCCAGGCAAAGTGATCAGTTTGACTATTTATGTTTATTCTTTTGTCCTAAAGCTAACAAATGAAGAAAACAAAACCACAAGCCCTTTTAATGAGCTAGGAGTCCCCGATGAACTGAATAAATAAATATATTCTTGAGTAAGAAGAGAAATTATTAACACAGTCAAAAGGTTTACAGATTGCTATTAAGAGACACATCACTGTGTTGCATATAAATTACTTATTGAGAAAATACATTCAGGAAATTTCAGTAAATAAAAATAAAGAAAATTGGGGCTTTGGCTGAATTGCAAAAAAGCCTTTACCTCTGCAATAATGTATTGAAAGATTTTTTGTAGAATACAGTTTTCTTTATTTGTTTTATTTTTTTTGTTTATAGATCATTAGCTATTTGACAGAAAATTTATCAAGAGAGAAACTTAATCTAAAGGGTTGGTAATCATTGCCAATTGAATATTAACCAGAAATGAAAATAAAGCATCTCTGAAATAATTTATCAGTGAAAATATTATTTAATTTACAAAATATTGATTTCTGCACTGTTTTTAAGAGCAAACCTGGCATTTCTGTGAGAAAACCTTGTGCATAATTCATGAATGTTTCTAAAATAACATTTGGAAGATTTTTTTAAGCAACATAGAAATGGCATAATTTACTCAGGTGTTCAAGATATATTGCAAGCTAATATTTTTGAAGAAACTTTTAACTCTTTAAAAAAACAGAACAGTCCTGTGTTTGCTAAATCAAAGTAATATATGCCCATATGTAGATGTGTCTATTTATTATATTTCACAGTAAAGTGCATAGAATTAATTTTTTCGAACTCCTCATCCTACTGGAAGAATATGGCAGAGTCCCATTGGGGATCATTAGGGGCATTACTCATATTAGAGATCTGTCAGTGGCAGCCCTCCTTGTGCTGAATTCTAGGACCACAGCTCAGGAATAATAGGAGAAGCTCACAGGCATGAGGCAGGGAATAATGTCTGAGTGGGAGAAGGTCAAGGCACGGGCAAGGGAAGAAGTCAGAAGTACTAATGTGCCTTGAGCAAGGAGAGCTGATTCATTTGAAGCTGGAAACTATCACCAACATTTCATTGTCCATAGGAGGGATGCTTAAAGATGAGCATTATCTGATGCTCTGACAAAATAGCTTGGCAATAATAATGGATTCTTCATCACTTGAAAGGACTGTCATAATTTCTGTGTTTATTTTAAGAATTATTTCTGTAGTCTATAACTGGAGCGTTTAAAAGAATGTAATGAGAACATTAAATAATTTGCCTATGTCTTATTGATCTTTATTAGAATGTAATGAGAACATTAAATAATTTGCCTATGTCTTATTGATCTTTATTTATCCCTGGGACCATAATTCTATTTCTTCTCTTTATGTCTTTCCATGTAGAGACTGTTCCTTCTTTGTGAACCGTAGAAACATTATGCTTGATTTATTTTCTTATTAGAGAGTACTTTGTGTTTGGATGTATTGTTATTATTGATTTTATTATATTGTGTACCTGCCTAATAAGGGTTCCCTGCCTGTGAACCAGCTTCAGCCAGGTTCACCTCTCACCTCTCACCTCTCATCTCTCTGGCTTTTCTAAGTGCTACCAAATGCTCTAATTTTACTAAATGGTACTTTTGTTTGGAAATGCTCTATCTAGACCCATTTCTTTCTCTCCTTCTTCCTCCCCTGCTTTCCATTCTAGTTCCTGTTTGGTCTAATACAGGTATCTCTTCCTCCAGAAGAGCTTAGCTTCTCTTTTCACCCACCCAGTGTAGATTTGATGTATTTCTTATGTGTTTCCCTAGCACTGTATATACAAAACTGTCTTTGCCCAATCGTGTTATGTTGTTTTTAATTCCCTAGGTCTCCTTTCGTACCTTCATAGGATGGTCCATGGCTAATTTATTAATTATAACCAGCACATATGCCTTTCGGTGAATTTATAAGTGATTCAGTACATGAATTTCTTTATTTTGCTTTGGCTAGAGTTATATAAGGGATTAATACCTCCTCATATACTTGAATACAATTTTATCTTTTTAAAAACAGAAATAAAAATTGGAAAGGAGAAAAAACAGATTGCCAAATATCATAAACCTTCATCCCATTGTTAAAAAAATAAAGCAAAAAGTCTTGGAACAACTTGTGGTAGAAATTGTAAAGCGCCAAATTTGGAAGTAATTTATGAATGGCGTGCTCAGTAGTTATGTATTTACTAGATCCTACAAAATGGATTGGATAGAACTTTGGATGTCTACTTTTGTGTGGAGTTTGCAGATTTTCCTGTGATTTTTCTATAGACTAACTGTAGTAAGGGGACAAAAAATGACTTGGATTCAGAGTCAGTTGTTGCTGGCTTTGAAACTGCCACTATGTAGCTTTTCACTAATGTCATCCATGGGTGAGCTAGTTTCTTCATCTGTACAATGCAGGAAATGAAACAGTTGATATTTGGGCCACTTTCAGAATTTCAATTCTATAATTTTTAACCTAGGAACAACACAATGAGCTAGATTATCTATCAAGTTTTTTTTTTCTAGTCAGTGTGTCTTGTGTAATGGTTGTAAGGGAATGGGTTTCAGAGTTAGTAGGTTATCTAAATTTTGTTTCCTTATCAGTAAAATGGAAATAATTTTGGTACCTACCTCATAGGGTTGTTTTGAAGGTTAAGTAAGTTAATATATGTACAGTGTTTAAAACAGCATTTGACATGTTCTGTCTATTTAAGTATGAATTGTTATGTTGTTTTTATTGTTTTGCTGATTAGTATCAATATACATATTTTAAAGAAGCTAGTTTATGATAATTGCTTAGTATAGACCTTGATTTACAAATCCTAAACATAAAACTTATTCTTACAGAGTCAAACCTTAAGACCTCTTACCAGAGATTTAAAAACCAACAAACAAAATCAGAAGTGTGAAAGTCGTTAAGGGAAAATTCAGCGTTAATTTGACAGGTTGGAGACAGATTTCTGGGCAGATTGCCATGCCAATGTAATAGTCATTTCTATCTGAATAAAGCAAAATATATTATTGTTTACGCTGTACAAAAATGCCAACAATTAGAGCTATATCAGGTTGCTGTCACCCTCAATTTAAAAAAAAAAATAATAATGCCTCTAAGAGGATTAAGAGATTTGCAATTTACTGTGAATTATTTTAATCAGATTATAGATCCCCTTTTACTTCGTGTTCAGCTCTTTAGCATTTGCGGTATGGAAATTTTCATTTGGAGTGTGGGTGGGGACAGATATTGAGAAGTGTCAGGGATGAAGAAGAATGAAGCTATTTTGATCTTGGAGTATTATGGGGGGCCCAAACTGGGTGAGTGAAGTTCAAAGGGGAGGTAGAGAAGTGCTAGTTACAAAGTTCACATGTTAAATATGGTCTCTGAATTCAGAAACTCTGTACTCAGTTTCTCTTTTTACTATTTAAGTCCTTTTTTCAAGAAATCAGAAATCAAATTAGAATCATTAATGCTGAGGTACAAGAACCTTAGTTTTAGATGGGTCATTGACAAAAGTTTCGGAAATTCATTGTCATTTATAGGATAAAATGGTGGATAAGATTTCAGCTTCTAATTTATCCATTTAATAAATAAGTACTTATCACATTCTGTCTGTCTGTCTGTCTGTGCTGTAATCTTGGCACTCTCACTAGCTGTTTTAAAATATAGCCAAGATTTGTTTTAACCAGATATGGTAAGACATGCAGACATAGAAATGACTGTTGTGAAGGAAAAATTTCTTACATTTCTCAAGAAACAAGATGCGATGTGGGGTCCCACGGGGAGGCTCCAAGGTTTCTTGGGAGGCAGAAAGAGGGAGAGGTAAGCTTGGGCAAAAGCCATTGTGGTTTTCACGGGAAGGAATGAATGAGCCAAGGTATGAAAGCTGAGCAGGTTTAGGATCAGATAGTTTCAATAGTTTCAGTGGGGTGTGGGCTACGGGAATGGTGCCTAGTTGTCCAGTACCTGGCCCTGGGCTGATTAGGGTAGAGGAATATTGCCTCCTGGAGGGTGAGATCCAGATAGAGAAGGTCGGTCGGTGTATGGATGCTGGATTGGTTAGTTTGTATTTGAAAAGTGTGCTCTTGGATGAATGTTTGCCATCTCTAGGGATGGCCTAGCTCTGGGAGAGGCAGTCTCTTGCAGTCAGCAAGGCCGAAGATGCCAGAGTATCAAGAATACAAAAAATTAGAAAATTTAGTTATTACATTAGCAAACTGTGTGGACTTGGTTATATTAGTTAAGTTTTCTAAGTCTTAGATGCCTCATCTGTAAATTGGGGTTAGTAGTAATATCTACCTCAAAGAGTTTTGAGATCAAATGGAAAAACAGGGATTATTTTCCTCATACAAATATTTAATAAGTGGTAGAAGTTTGAAGTTCAAAAAGATGATATAGAAATTAACTCAGGATTTAAGTCAATACTAAGTTGCTATAACCTCGTGTGTGTGTGTGTGTGTGTGTGTGTGTTTAATAAGATAAAATTGTGTATCCATTGGACAAATTGTAAATTATAGTAATTGACAGATTATTCAATTAAGACATAATTTTAATTTCACGATAGTTCAAATTTATGTATAGAACTTTTATTTCCAAACCTTAACACTCATGTATCTTATATTTATTATTTCATTTTAGCTCTTCATATGAATAGATTTTCTGGGAAAGCAGCAACATATTGGAGTAATGGTATTAATGCTAATTAAGTACTTAATTAATTAGTAATACTAATATCAGATGAACTTTGAAGAGGATAGGGAGAGTTGCAGACTCCAGGTTTTATAGCCAAAGGAGCAGTCTATTCTGTAATGTTGCTACTAGTTTGCGTGTGACACATCCACTTTATATTGTTGTCTGTATTTAATCCCAGTTTGCTTGTCTTTGCTACTTGCTTGACCTGTGCTCATGGGTACGGTCTCACTTTTTAGGGGAAACCTCTTTGCTTTCCGTACTCACAGATACCCTTACAGGGCACAAATCTGAATTCTCAGCTTCGGTATTAATTAATTTCCATGATTACTGAAATTCTGTTTTTTATAATAGTTTTATATCTCTGTGAGGGATGTTTTATAGAACTAAGTAACCCCAATAGTTACCACACACTTAGCCCATGCTGGGTGCTCAGTAAGTATTTATTGAATGAACAAAGTTTAAGCTGTTCATTTTAGAATTTAAAAAAAAAAAAAGAAAAAAGAAAAAATACATCTAATGAAAAAATAATAAATCCTTTCACAAACAAAAGATAAACAAGGGCAAGTTATCGGATATTTTAACTATCCATAATTTTAATTATTTTTTCCAGAAATGTAATAGTAATAAACTCAGTGTTTGGGTTTGCATTGATATTGCTAGGGAGAGAGATTTCAATATTTAATTGTTTCTTTTAGGAATCTACAGTGATGAGTTCTATATTTGAGTTAGTAGAGAAACATCTAGGGAATTCAAGAACCTCGTTCTTGAAATATTTTAATTGCTTTGTACCTTAATGAAACTCAAAGCAAACCCAAACTCATTCATAAATAGATGGACATAAAAAATACAGTGCAATTTTCTCCTATTTCCTATTTTTTAGGTTATTTACCATTTAAAATAATTTTGACTAGGTACCTGCTATATGTGAGAGACGTCTAGGCATTGGTGATATGAAGAAAAATTTAGTTATGGACTCTACACAGGGTTCACATTGTCCTGTAGTTGAGGAAGATACATGAACAGTTAGACTATGGTGAAAAAATAAATTTATATATGGTAACAGAAGTACAAGAAGGAAAATGTACTTCCTATTAGGGTCAGGGAATATTTAAAGAATAATTGAACTAGATATTGAAGAATATCCCTTCTTCCACTTGTTTGCCCATCTGACTAAGCAGGAGAAACACATATGAATAGGCAAAAAGAAGAGCAATCATATTGGGTGCTGGAGAAACCAAAGTAATTTGGAATTATTTACACATCAAATGCCTGTGAGGGTAAAACTGTGGTCAGAATATGAAGATTCTCTTATTTTATGTTAAATAGACTGAATTTCGATATGTGGCAAAGAAAAACCATGATCTGTTTTTAGATAAGAAAGAACCTGCTCACTTGGGTGGGAAAGAAAGATGTCTATCATCGTCATGGAAGATGGATTGAACGGACAGTACAATAGGCAATGAGAAGACTTAGGCTATTAAAATAATAAAGGGTAAAGATGATGAAAAATAGGAATAGAGATAGAAATAAAGAGAGGGGAAAGATCAAGAGTTTTTGGGTGGTAGACTGAATAGATGGAATTGATAGATTATATATACATGATAGAAGAATTTTATGTGATGCTCAGATGACTCCATGGAAACGTTAACTTTAATTGTAAGGGAGGGCCAACATGTAGAGAGAAAACACTATTACTTCTGTAGGTTGAAGTTATGATACTAGTGGGTTGTCTAGTTGATCATTCTATAATGTTTGGAAAGCTATGCCTGAAATGTTTAAAAAATTGCACCTAGACTTTTAGCGAACCATCTAATTTAGGGATATATCTTTGGAAGAAACCTTAATATATTTGGTAAGAGAAGTTTGCCAGTGAGAGGCTTGAGACTAAAGAGAGAAACAGAGCAGGACCTAAAATAGAAAAAGTTTTTCTTGTATGTTTTTGTTATTATTATTGCTATTTAGATTACAATAATGTGAGCCTGTACATACGTCTAAAGGAATATGTTAGTAAAGAAGGGAAAATTAAAGGAAATAGTCATTTTTAAGTCTGTTTTAGTGGAATTCACCTTCATTTTGAGCAGTACATTGCAATTTCAATATGCATTATTGATTTAGAAAAAGAAATCATGGAGTCTGGAGTAGATTCAAGTTACAATTTAATTCCACAAATATTTGCTGAGTAATCGCTGTATAACATTATCCAAGATAAACACTGGAAATATAAAAGTGATTCAGACAAAGTCCTAATCCAAAGGACCCCAGATTGCATGCGCACTGACATATGATCTCAGATAAGTTTTGCTCTTTGGAATTACAAGCTTTTCTCTCTCATTTTGGAATTATAGTATTAATTAAGGATTATTCTATATAGATTCAGAAACACTTCCTGGAAATAAGGGTGATAAAAGCAGGTTATAAAGAAAGATGTTCAAGGGCAGACCTATAATGAGGTAATTGAATGAAGAAATAGGCTCACAGAATCTTAGAGTGGGAAGGAAACAAAGGGGGCTAGTCCAGTGTATACTCAGCCAGAAATTCATTATGTCCACATATTATGGCCTTAATGTGCGCCTCCTCTCATTTCCAAAGAAGCCACCCACTTACCCCAGCAATGCTAACCTAGGATGCTAAACTATTTGTTCTTCCCAAATTCTCATCTCATCATTCAAAATGCTGTTTCAAAATCTTTCTTCTACCTCTTTGCCTAATTAGTACTCAGCACATCTGAGGCAATTCAGGTATCATGTCTAAGAGAACATTTTAGTCTCCCATTCTCTCCACATCCTCTCCCAATTCTTCAAGTCTAAGTGAATTGGCCCTTGTATATGCTGTTATAGTATTCTGTGCAATCCTGTACTATAAGATTGCATGTATTATATTGTGTTTGGCTTTTTGTTTACAGTGTCAGGTTTTGAATAATTTGAGGTCAGGGAGAATTTCTTGATCTATGTGTGCCTAGAACCCAACACAGTGTCTTGTACTTAAAACTGAGCACTTCGTTTATTGGGCAAACATAGCCAATGTGAAACATAAAATAATAAATCACTGCCACTAGATTCATTTATTCACTTACTGAAGGCTTAGAAAGGACCAAGCACTGTACCAGGTGCAAACCAAAATTAAAACAACAACAAAAAGCTTTATTTTGGTTTCTTATAGAACTCACATGCTTGCAGTCAGAGAAATAATCAGTAATTTAAAAAAAAAATTTTTCACAATGATATTGAGGAACAAATTTAAAATTATTTCCTATCTCCTCCCAAAAACAAAGTATGAGGTGGTTCTTATACTTTTTTGGCAAGGTTGGGCTGAGGCAGGAAGCCATACATCACAGTTTCTTAAGCTTGGTACTAGTGACATTTGGAGCCAAATGATTCTTTCTTTTGGCAGAATGCCTTCTGCCTTATAGGATGTTTAGCACCCTCCTTGGCCTGTATCACTAGCTGTCAATAGTGTCCCCCTAGTATGACAAGCAAAAATGTCTAGATATTGTTATGTGTCTTTGGGGAAAAAAATTGCCTCAAGTTGAGAACCACGGCCTTATATCTACATGAAGATACTCTTCAAAAAGAGCCCAACTGGCAGAACTACATCAAGATAGGTTAGTCTCTACTTGCATAATAACCCATTTCTTTAGAAATCATACATATAAACATACATGTTCACTTGTGTGTGTGTGCGTGTGTATGTGTGTATAGAAATTTTATATACACGGTATTTCTCTATTTTTGCAAAAAACTATTGTATATATTTAGCAAACAAACAACAACCAGTCAGCCTGCCAATATGCTTTTATGAAGTAATGAAGCTTGAAAGTTGTATGTGTGTGTCTGTGTCTCTCTTGGTTTAGTTCAGCATATTCTGTACTGATTTTATTGAAAGTAGCTTTTATTAGTATATCAGGAAAGCCACTGCTTACAGACTAAATTTACCAAGGCGAACTGGTTAAATCTTCTTTCATGGTGATAATAAACTATAAGAAAAATCAAATAGGGTGATGTGGTAGTGGCTTGTGGGGAAGACTTACACTAGAATAGTCAGGGAAAGGTTTGAAGAGGAGATATTTGAACTGAGATCTAAGGGATAAGAATGAATGCAAAAAAAAAAAAAAATCAATGGGAAATGTAAGTGCTAAGGTTTTGAGGTAGGGATATCTTGTTAAATTAGAGGAACAGAAGGGGCAATTTTGTCCAAATATGGCGATAAATGGGAGATTGTTGTGAAACGGCATCACCCAACAGCCTTCTATGCCAATTGGCAGAGGTATTTGGTTTATTTCACATTTAAAAATATTTAAGCAACATTTAAAAATCGAGGTTTCACATAAAAATCTAGATTTCTGGCTTCTTTTGGAAAACTAAATGGTCTGATAACTTCAGATTCCCCTCAATGTGAAAGCTGTCTCTAGGGGTTGGGTTTAGGCTATCCCTTTAGGCAGCCTTCCTGCAGCCTGGTTTGCTGGGCCCCTGCACTCACACTGTGTATGTCCAAGTCCTGCTGCCCAGCCTGTGTTGCCCTGTTAATTAACAAGTCCCTGCAGGTGCACACTTTTCACTCTCTAATTTATAGATTTTAAGAGCCTAGTAAGAACTTTTCTTTTTTTATTTCTAGTGAATTAAAATGGTGTTAAGCACAAGAGTACCATGATCTTTAAAAACTGAAAAGATTACTAGCATGCTCTACAAGGATGGATTACAGAGGCAAGAGTGGAAACAGAACAGTTAGGAGGATGCTATAACTGGAGGTGGATAGTGGCTTGATCTGAAGTGGTGCCTGGCAGATGGAGAGTTGTAGTCCAGGGTCTTGTGTTGAACTGTTTCAGGTGCATAATTCATACTGCCGTGAATGACCAGCCCTAGAGGTTAGGCCCCAACGGTGATGAGAACAGGCCCACTTGACTTGTGCAATAGAGCAGTTCCAAAGGAAGGGTTTGGAATATATACCTTGTAGGTAGAAATGAAGGACCTCTCTAACGCATTTGCCCAGTGTGGGAAGCAACGGCAGTTAGGCGAAGAGAAGAATATCGTTAATTACCCACTTTGGTTTGGATTGTCTTTGTTTAGTTACAGGTGGAAATTGTTAGAATTAATTTATGTCAGTATTAAAAGTATAAGATGCACTACATAAAACAGCAGAATAGACACTTGAGATTTGAGTGTACAGCAGTCATTATTTTCTATCTGGTTATCTAAACAAGTGCCTTATGAAAAGTGTCCTGTTAGCTTGAATGTATGGATTCATGTCTGTGAGGTATTTTTAAACATGCAATGTGAAGTCTTGCCCCTTCTAGCATTTTAATGGTTTCACATTAAATGGTAGGTCATTATACTTTTCACTAAGACAGTGAAGGATGATTAACTCCGTCTGGGTTCAACCAGTGTAATTTTAGAGGCTACAAATATTGTTACAAGTCAGGTTAAGGTTTAAAGGTGAAAGTATAGTGAAGCTTGACTGAATGACTTTTACAGCTTCGAGTTAATGTACACAAACAAAGAAACTCTTGTTTTCTTTCCATTAGGTGCAGAGAACAAATGACTTGCTTGTTACAAGAGAGGAAAATGTGAAAATTAGGTTGGTCTACAATAAAATTTGTGCAGTGTGAACCCATTTACTCTGTATTTCAAATTGAAAGTTCTTTTTAAAGCCCTGTTTAACGTTACTGAGATTCAGAAACTTTAGACCCTGAATGCATGCCCTTTGTTGAGAAGACTATCCTAACAAATTGTATCAACAGATTTACTATCTTTTACATAAAGAAGGCAATTTACCACAATAAAATACACTAGCACACTCTTAGAGGGGGAAAATTGCCTTTTTCTCTCCACTGACTGTTTTTAATAGATCCAGCTCCCCCCACATGCTTCCATTTCTCTCCATTCCTCTGAGTAAGTACTTTGGGTAATTTGATATAGCCTTTTCCTTTTCACTGGTTGGATTCAAACCCTGGAGATGAGATTTCAGTAAAGAATGGAGTTGGAGGGCATGACGTTGTTTATTATGACCCAGGAATGGAATTAGAAGGCTAAAGCTTCCTTTTAAAGCTGTGTTTAGAATCTACATAGATCTTAAAGGCAGAACAGAAATGAAGCCTTATGCTTTATAGACCAATTTAACTTGAATTACAAGATATTTTGAGGCTATCCATGTGAACCTAAAGTAAGTTCTAGAAACTATAATTTGATATTCTAGACATTTAAAATATCCTGATATCTAATAAATTAGCCACTCTCTTTAATATTTAACACTCTTTTTACTTATAGCTCTTGCTTTGATTTGAATTTTTGTCAAGATATAACAGGATTTTGTGGAGGAAAAAACATTTTGACTTAACAGATTTTAGATGTAAAAATTGCAGTATTTAAGGAATATTTTGTTTTTGCAGAAGTAGAATAGATTTGACTGTTTAGAGTCCCTGGTGGGAGGGACTCAAAGGAATTAACAATAATAGGCAAAGTAAATAGCTTTCATTTGGGCTAAATGATCCTTTAAAAAACATAGCAGCCTGATCTGACATCGTTCAAGTAGTAAAGGTTGGGGTGAGATAGTTGGTCTAGTCCCTGAGGTCATGAAGAAAATGCAAAGGTCAAGGCTTTGCACTTAGCCTTATGTCAACAGCTTCATGCCCTACCTAATAAGTCTAAGAACTGATTTGACTTTGTTCATCTACATGTATGGGTATATTATGCTCTTTCTTCAACTTTAGTACAGAAGTGTGTAAATACATGTTTTTAGACCTTTGTGTTAACTGCCTAAGGTTGACTCAATTTCAAGGAATTTACAACTATGGTGGAGAAAAAAAAGTCTCCTTAAGATACAGTTAACTCAGGATGTGGGTATGCTTGTTAAATAGATTTTTTCTTAGAAACATTTTTAAAGTATGTGTATACTTGCGTGTGCACCTGTGAGCATATTACTTCTTAAAATGAATCTTTTATATATGTGTGTGTGTGTGTGTGTGTGTGTGTGTATAGTTATGAAACATACCTGATTCAGGAGCATGAAGTAATTTTACTTTATTTGGTTTGAATTCAGTCTTCCCGTGGTCAGAGATGATTTCCTGATGACATTGGTAATTTAAATTCAGTCGAGTTCTATAATGGTGGGGATTAGCAGGGAAGAATCGAGAAAGTCTTAAGTATCATGAAATACTTAGATAAAATATTATCCAGATTTTCCACCACCACTCTGTGACAAATTAGATATGTGTGCTCTTATCTTCATCTCAAATCTTGGGATGTTCTTTGGTCTTTAGTGCTGTCTCAGTTTCTGATAAAATAGATGAATCTGACCTATTTCAGAGCTTTCCTTGAACAGGGCTTCTTGTTGCTCTGGGAAACACTGGATGTACACAGAAATGCTTTAACTTCTTGGATGTCTTCTTTGTGATCATATTTTATTTTATACCTTGATTGAGACCACATGAATCTCTTGTGCCTGCCCTTTAATACTTTAATACTCTAGGAGAAATTGATGTATGACACAATTCTAAGGATGTTTGTATTCTAATTAAGTAGTTACCCTGAAGTTGTGCAACTTTTGCTGGCAAGTCATAACGAACCTTGATTCACACTGCTTTGAACAGTAATAAGAACAATAAATGTATAATAAGTACATTTATTATATTTTATGAGTAGAAATCCAGGAGACATTAGCTACTCACTGATGTCATCAAACCCTGTGTTCTTCCTGCTCCTCAATTCTGCTTTCTCCCATGGTCTCCTTCAGCCTAGGACTGCTTCCTCTTGTTGAGGCAAAATAGCTGCTGGTGGTAATTCTGCATCCTTGTTTTTAATTTCAGCAGTAATAAGAGGAACTTCAGTCTGATTGAGCCATCTTCAGAGAAGTACCATCTTTGGACCAAGGGAAGTGACTTGTGGAGGCTGGCTTAGACACCTAGAGCCAGGATTGGGATCACCTTAACGAGATATATTGGCAAGTGGTGGATACCTGAACAATATAAGGGCCCTTAGGGAGGAGTGTGCCCACCGCATTCTTTGTCAAATAAATGTATTCTATCTATCTTGTGCCATTAATGGAAAGTACTCTCCCAGAACTTTCTGTCATTGTGTTCTGTGGAGGCTCAAAAAACAACTTCCTCTCTCTTTCTAAGTTTTTCTAGCTAAGCTAGTAATCAAATTAACAGAGACAGATTAACAGGGAAAAATGTCCAGATGTTATTACGGATGTACATTTGGGGGTACCATAAGATATGAGACCTGAAGACGCATTGGGCAGTTGAGATTTATATGCCATTTTGGACAAAAGAGAAGGGGGCGGGGATCTGAGGTTCCAAAGGGAAAGTGGTGGGAACTATGCAGGTAGACAGAAAGAGCAAACATGTGGTAAATAAATTTTTGCTGGGCCACCCAGAAACAATGGGACACAGAAGGAAGTTCAACAAACAGGTTTTGTTAGATTTCATTTTGTTTCCCACATTTAATTCATATGTGCTAAGGTAAATATGCTAAGGTTCTCTTCCTGAAGCAGGTTTTTCTATCCAGATTTCTTCAGGCAGGTAAGGTGGGAGGGTTAAAGTTTTCTTCTGAGTCTTTTGCTTCTTAATAACTAGCTTAAAGTCAATATCCCATAGGCATATTTTGGGATGGCAAAATTTTGGTCCCCCTCAGTTTCAATCTGGACTGTTTCTAGTGTAAGCCTGCAGAACAGTTTTCATTTTTAATTTTTGTCATAATTTTAAATTTAGTCATAATTTTAATCTCCATGAACATACTCTTGTTTTCTGATTATTCCTTTTTCATAGCATTCTCTTCTTGTTTTGCTGATGTAATAACTTCCTGAATATTTATGAATTTATACAAAAATAAGTTTATTATTCTCTCCCCTCCAGGTTTGTGTGTGTGTGTGTGTGTGTGTGTGTGTGTGTGTGTCGTTGTTGTTTTTATTGATGTTTATTTCTATTTCCTCTGGGGTCGATTTTTATTTTCTTATTTTTGGCCCTTTCATCTCGTTCTGCAGCTTTTTTTCATATGTCTGGTAATCCTGACTATAGAAAAGGGGAAATAAAAGTTCTCTCAGTTACAACTGATTCTCATTTGGAAATCTCACTAGGAGTTCTGTGTGAAGTAAACAAAATTGAGACTTTTAGGGGCATCAGCTAGAAAGCCTGCTGTCAAACTATAGAATCATTCAAATTAAAGAGAGGATTATACCAGGTTTCACCTGGCAGGTTGTTTGGTTCCACTGGGAAAGGGTCAGCTGTTTTTGCTGGAGGTAAATGCCAGCTGCCTGATTATGCCTCCGTGGGAAAAAGGGGGGTGACAAGTGAAACAGTTGCCCTTATACAGACCTTTAATTAACCCCCTGTCTTCATTTCCCTTTTCACACCCATCTTCTGGCAGGCCGACTGGGTCTTGATTTCCAAGGGCTACCTCTGTGGACTTCTCATTTTCCAGAACTTCTTCACAGTGGATTCTAAGCTTCAACGTTCTACTTAATTTCTGAAACATTCTTGCTTTTTTTCCATCAGAAACCTATTGATATCTCTAGTTCATTAATAATACCCCTCTCTATTCCATCTCAGAATTTTTATGCCTTCTCATCTCAGAACTTTTATGTCAGTGGCTTCTTAAAGAATGGAAGCCATTGTGTATGCCTGATCTGCCATCTTAATCAGTTGCTAATACTGTGCATAATATAATGTATATTTAGATTTTTAAATGTAAGTTATTACTTGTAATAGCGTACTTGATTGTAATATAGTGCTAATATTTCCACAGAGATTTATTAGATGCCAAAGTAGAATAAGTATAAACTTATTCCTACTGCAAAAGCAAGTCAGAGTGTATTTCTTTTAACTATATGTGTAACATTTTACATTTACCATTTTATTTTGTCAAACTTAATCAGAGAGGTTAATTTATAAATAGTTAAATTAAAGATTAATTTATCTTCCTGTTCTTTCATTAAATCAACAAATACCTATGGAACTCTATGGAGTGCTACTTACCTTGAATGGCCTGATATAGTATTTGTTTAGTTTTATGCAGATAACTTGTGTTTTTAAAGTTCTTTTTAAATTAAAGGACGAGAACTGAAGTGAGGTTTGAGAAAGAATATACATATCTACTGGTTTAGAGTGAGCTAAATGTAAATTTGGAAGGGGAAGGGAGATATTTACTTTTTTTTATTAATGATTTTTACTCATCCAAGTACAGCACTTGTAAATTATTTAGTAAGTATATATTGAAAATATAAATGAATTCCCATTGTTTCTTTTTATTAGTTATGTATTAGTGATATTGTGACTACTCATTTTCACTTTTACTTATAATTAGCTAAAAAAGAAAACTGACGTCTTTGCCAGAAAACTGACTCAGATTCATTTAAAAATATGCTTGTGTGTGGGGTGGTAAACTTTTGGCAGAGGCCTTCTACTGCTGTCCTGTTTAAATGCTGGAGGAAATACCCAATTTATACATTCTGAAATATTTGCTGAAAAGTGGTTTCTTTGTATAGCCTCATTCATTCAATATGACCAAAATGGCATACTGCCAATCAACAATGATTGAAAGAGTATTAAGGGGGGGGGGAGTCTAATGTATTAGGAAAAAAAAAATCTAATATATTAAATATTTTCTTAGGAAACTTTTTAAAAAAAGGACCGTTTAATTTAAAAGGAAAAATTTAATGTTGGCAGATAATTTCTCCTTTTCTTTTTTTTTCTATAATGATTGTTACTGTCATTAAATACCATAACGATACAAATGTTTGACCAAAGGCAAATACTTTGTTTTTATACCAAATTTTATGCATTAATTTTTATTTTGGCTTTTCATAGTAGTTTTAGGCTTCTACTAAAGTATATTACATCCAATTATATGTAAACAATCTGAAAGAGCAATATGTAGTTTCAGAAGATATATAGATTTTCTTTTCTTAGTAAGTTAGTGAATAATCAACAGTGACTGTTAATTTATACAACAGAAGGTGAACCTAGGCAGCTGTTTTTGGTTTTCATACCCCCTGAGGCAACTAAAAATCAGTGTTATATCCTACAAAAGAAGAGGGTTTTTTTCCAAGAGAAAACTGTTTTTCTCCATTAAAAATACTTAAAATCTTATTTTTAAAGCTCTTATCTCACATCACTTTTTTTGTATATAAAAAAAATAAGCATTATAGTCCTCATAACTCAAGATATGTCATATGTGATCTTTCCATACCAACATCTTTCCTACAGTCCATAATTCGGTTATTATCCAACTGTTAAAAATCTCCATTTTCTTTATAAAATCATTGCTTGACAATTTTGATGAAATGTAGTGGCCAATTTTAAATCTTTAAAAGAAATAGGTAAGAAGAAAGAACCTTTCAAGCATAAAACAAAGAATTTTATGGTTGTGAATCAGTTCAGTGACAGAAATAATGAGTAGTAAAGGATATAGTTTAAAAGGGGTGCTTTTAAAAATCTAATTTGTGTAAATTTTTTCCCCGTGAAATATGTAAATGATTATCTTGGACCCAGTTATGTTTCATGCTTCCAGCAGGTGGAGATAAAAGGTTCTGTCAATGATGCTAGTAATCTGGTGTGTCCAGTAAGGAAAATGTTAGATCACAAAAATGAGACTCGAGAATTATATTGTGGAAGTTAGAGCGGGCAGTGTTCTTTCAAATTTCGGCTAATCGTATTAAATGTTCTCCCAAACTGGACCAGATGGATGAGTCTGCCAGCCTTATGATAAACATATTTCCCTTCATAAAAAGTTGTCTTTCCATTCTTAGTTCTGCTTAATGGATATGAAAACTCTGACTAGCGGGAAACTTGGAAATAAATTATAAACATATGAGAAAAATATATGGGCAGCAAGATTTAAAATTTCACTCTCGAGAAAAACTAATATTTAGATAGTTAATTTTGTGCATGATCACAGTATTCCCCAAGATTTCTTTCAGTATCCTAGATGCTAAAGAGAATATGCAGGGTGTATTCACTTATCTTGTTCATCAATTAATTTTTATTTATCTTTAGTTACAGTTCTAGGCATTTAGTGACTTGAAATATATAACATATTTTATAGCATGACTTTTGCCTAAAGGACCTTTATGAAGGCAAAACCCCGAGATAATTAAAGTATTTTAAAATATAAATGACTGAACAGGATCCCACCCACTTTGTAAAAAACAAACATCTACCCAAAGGGAGGATTATTAGTCCACCTCAGAAGTGCAGGATTTATCACTGAGCTGTTATCTTTTCTTCATTCTTGTGTCCTTTATTTTCTGCCCATATAATTCTGTGAGGGGTAAGCATTCTCCTTTCCCCAATCTGTTACAATACATTTTTTTTATTTATTTTATTATTTTTTTAAAGTAGAGTGCAGTTGCTTAATTTTTCAATATAGATAGCTCCAACAATATATGTAATGCATATATAAACTATATATATAAAAACTCTTTATATATGTATATATACATACACATACATATTTAAAACTATATCTATATATATATATAATCTATTTTTAATTCTTTTTTTCCCATCTCGTCACTTGTTTGTGGCAAGAGACAAAAAAGAAAGCAGCTTTTTTCTTCCCAGTCAGAGCATTTTGTCATGTTTCGGGGGAAGAGGTTAACATTCTGAAACACTACTGTGTTTTATTGCCAGTAAATGTTTTTACTCACTAGTGAAAAGTTTGTAAATAGGCACTGTTTAAGAAAACAAAGAGATAATAAGTACTCAGACTTTTCCCTTCAAATTCTCAATACCTAGGAAAATGCATTGGTGATCTCAGCCCTTCTGAACAATAGTTGGGATCACAAAACCACTACTCATCATTCAGCCTGCCTAGCATGATTAGCAGCTTTGACTGAAAGGATACTATGGAGTGTTTAGAATGGAGGGGGAAAGCTGCTGCTGCTGCTTCTTCTCCTTTTTTTTTTTTTTTTTGTATCCCTTGTTTTTCAGAACCAAGATTGCACACATCCCAAAAGGCCAAGGATTGCAGCTGAACAAGTAACTGTTCTATACCTGTTCTTCAGATGAAATGTTTTCTCTGATGTGCCACTTGAAAGACACTCCATTAAAAGTCTTAAAGAGGCAGTAGAGTTTGTGCACCAGACCGATGGCTGGGAAACATTTTCTGTTCATTTAGTAAAGGCAAGTAATGGTGAACTGTCACTGTTGCCTGCATTTGATCAGCTTGGGACACATGAATAGCTGTCATTGAAGACTTCTGCCTGGGTGAATGGTATATATTACAAAGAGAATTGAGAGGCAGGATTTGGTCAGTATGGATGACTGATTAGCACCCACAACTCAGAAGGACTGAATTTTATTCTTTCTTTTCTCACTGAATGATGCCATGGAAGTATAAATTATGCTGATAGTAATTGCTACCAACCCAAGCACTTTAGAATATACATTAACTCTTTAATTCTATGTTGTCAATTAAGGATGGCTCCAGGGCACCAAATGGTTAGGTGGTGGCTTTAAATGCTCTTTCTAGAACCCTTTCTATAAGATAGCCAACCATTCCCTGTTGGCATAAGGCCTTAGCATCATCTGGATTTTTGTTTTCTCGGACCTTTCTGTGAACTCCTCCCCTGATTACCCTCTTCTTCTTCAGGCTTCTTAAGACTTTGGAGATGATGGCATGCCATAAGCCTTGATCTTTTCTTTCAACGACTTTTTTGCTGATGTCTTTTGCATGGTCATTAACTTCATCTTATCCATTCAAGATTTAGTACTGGGCTCTCTGCTGTCCCTCTTTCTCATGGTTGGGGGTTTTATCTTCCATATAACTTGAATCTTAACTCTGTAGAGCTGATATTTAAATATGCAGAATTTTTAGCAGCAAATATTTCCCAGACATTGTTTGGAATCCCATCTTTTAACTCTCTGCATACCTTTTGAATACTCCATACAAATAATAATGTATAATAACAATAAACAAAATAAACAAGGGAAAAAAAAACCTTAAATATGTCTGAGATGGTTGTCCTGGACATTTGGCAATTTCAGTTACAACTGTGATACCAATATCCAGTGAGTTGAGGCCAAGAATGCAGCTAAATATCCTTTACACAGGTCAGCTCCTTATACCAAAGAACAAAATGTCAGTTTGTGGCAGTTTAGGAAACCCTGGTCTAAGATAAAATTATTTTTCTTCCCCATTCAGCCTTTACACTTTTAAAACATTGTCTTTTATACTAATACTTCCACTTTCTTTCACTTTTTTGGACCAAGGTTGGTGTAGTTACCTGCATAGTCTAATCTGTTAGCCAGCTAGTCTACATGGCCCATCGTTGCTATCCTCGCTCCACACTAAGAACAAGGTCCAGGAGAAAACTAACTTTGGGGCAGGGAAGAAAGAGAAGCAGGTTACATCATGCTTACTCATCAAGGAACTCTGAGAGCTGAACATGCATAGAGAGACACTTAAAGGATGAGAAAGACAAAGATGACATGGTATCACTTATATGTGGAATACAAAAAAGCCAAACTCTTAGAAACAGAAAGTGGAATGTGGTTACCAGGGGCTGAGTGTGGGGGAATTGGGAGCTGTTGTTTAAGGGTACAAACTTATAACTGTTAGTTGTGGAGACTGAATGCACAGCATAGTGATTATAATCACCAGCACTGTATTATAAGTTTCAGAGTTGCTTAGAGACTTGATTTTAATTAGTTGTTTTCACCGCAAAAAAAAAAAAAAAATTGTGTGACACGATAGGCGTGGTAGCTAACATTGTGATGGTAAGCATAGTGTAATATATAAATGTATCAAATTGTTAGGTAGCTAGTCAGACACAAGTGACAAGGGGAACAAGGGAATAGGGGTCCAGCCCACAAACCACCCAAAGAACACCTCAATGGTAGTAGGATTCTGGGTTTGCACATACACACTAAGCAGAGTTATGTAGTAGCCAAGTGTCAATCAAAATGACCTGGTCCTTTTTGCCCTTTTTGCCCTTCTGGGTTCTCTCTCTTTTCAGTGGCTTTTTGTGGCCTTTTTGCCCTTTTGTGGCCAGTTTGGCCCTTTTGTGTTGGTTATTGTGCTGGGACCGTGTGCCTCCTTGGGGCATACTTTGTCTTTCTCCATGTGCATCCTTGGGACATTCTTTATATTTCTAAAATATATTTTTTAATAAAACTATTAAATCTCACTGACCTGTGATTCTTCACCACATTGTTTGAGGAAGAACCGAAGGAAAATGTTAACTACAAGTTTGCGCCGTCGTCATCCCTCTCCCTTTCCATTTCCATTGGGGCAACAAGGAACTCTGATAGGCCCCCATGGTGACAAAATGAGCACCTTTTATACTGCCTTAAACTTACACAATGTTATAAGTAATTATGTCTCCAAAAAAACAAACAAACAAAAATGTCCTGGGACTTGCTACAAGAGTTTTATACCTTTTACACTTCATTTATAGTCTTTTTCCAATATGATTATTACTGAACTTTTATCTGCACACTTCTCACATCATTTTTTTGTAAACCTGATGATTATTGAAACAACCTCTTGACTTGCCTCCCTCACTTTGACCTCCCTGTTCTTCATTTACCTTCTGAAACATCACAGCTGTGGTTTGGGGAAGGTGACCTTAGCAGTGACTCCTGATTTTCCTAATCTCATCCGTCAGCATAGAATAATGGTAAATAACTGGCTCTGGCATCCGAGTTTCTCGACTCACATCTTTGATATCCAGCCCTAGTTCCCCTTTTCATAGAATGGATCTATAAAATCATGTCATCATCATCACAGTTCACTCATGAGGTAATTGGAAAAATAAAGGGAAATGTTCATAAAGCATAGCACAATGTCTGACACAAAGCTTTCATATTTATTTATATTACTGCGGTTGCTATTAGTTTTTTATTGTTATGCATGGAAAACATCCATGAGTATCATGGATTCTTCTAGCTATATGTTATTTGTGTTTCATCTTGAGTTTGCCACCTCCAGATTGCAAGCTTCTGTACCAGTTTGAGCCAGTTACCCTTAACATATTCTTAAAAACTTGCCTTTCTCACTTTCAATAGATTTCTCAGTGTTGTCATACTGCTACCCCTACCCCACTGCCTTCCAATTTAACCTAAGATGGTGTTGGCTTCTCAATCACATATATACTCACATAATTATATTTATTGTTGAGATTGGTCACAAGTCTTTCCCTTTTTCTTTTCCTTCATTGAGCCTATATGTTTCTTCATGTTAAAGATTTTGTGTTTTTTGTTGTTTAACTTTTTAGTAATTTCCTATATTATTCTCTACAAACCAAATATGATACACTCACTGAAAAAGAGACTACATTATGAGTTCTGATAGACTAGTGTACCTTTTTATCATATTGAGTTTGAGTATTTGAATTTTGTAGCAATTTGAATTAAAAAAAATGCTTTTAAAATTAGCATTAGTATCAAGTGTCTCGACCTCTGGAATTAAGAAACAGATGCTGTAAATGTCTTCCAGGGTTCTTCGTATTTGCATTTGAGCAGCTAAAGGAGAAAAATAGTGTAAATAATTTAAAATTGTTTCTTTGTTTCCTTTAGGAAATTGGCCTGTGGATGTATATTTGAGGAGATAAGGTGAAAGGAATGGGGTCTAAATTTATCCTTTAGTTGCTACTTTTTAATTTCAAATTTCTCTTTATCAGTCATTTAATTCTGATAATTGTAATTAGCATAGTATATTCTTTCAAAATGACCTCAACTGTTTTTCTTGTTTGAAAGTGTAGACTGCAAAAAGACAGCTATTGAGCTCGCTCTTGGAACTTGATGGAAATGCTCAACTCTTACTATGTAAATGATTTCAAGTCAGCATCTTTGCTATTTTTTAATTTTAAGAAAAAAATTGATTTTAATCTAGTTACTATCATCTGTGTGTGTAGGAGTGTGTTTGTTCATAGCTGTTTATAATGATACAAAAATATTTAGTATTTGCTTAAAGGGGGAGGGGAAAAGGGAAGTTGTTCAATGGGTATAGAGTTTCAGTTTTACAAGATGAAAAGTTCTGAATATTTGTTTCAGAAAAATCTGAATATACTTAATGCTACTGAAATGCATTTAAAAATGGTTAAGATGGTAAATTTTATGTTATATGTTTTTACCACAATTAAAAGAAAAAAAATCAATATTTAATCCAGGCATACATGCCTTCATCATGATGCCATTGTTTATTTGCTTTCGAGTGGTGGAGGCGGATCATGAGGCGGATCATCCGTCAGCAGTTGCTTAAGAGAGATAGTAATAGGACCAGTCTCCTGACTAGTGAGAGATTTAAATGAGATGCTTTTGTCTGAGGTGCTTATCAAACCCTTGCTATTATACAGAATAGAACAAAATGAACTACAATATACCATAATTTATTTAATTGTATAAATGGTGTAATGATTACATGCACAAACTCAGTACCCAATTACAAGCTATGTGAGCTTGGGAAATTTGAATTTCTAAAACTCTTTGTGTTCATGAGCTTTTTTCATATCTATAATGGATAAAACTTATCTGTTTCATATGGTGACCGAAAGGATTAAATAAATAAGTACATATAAAACATGCTATGTTTTATATCGGTGTCATTATTATCTTACTTTGATGATTCAGAATGTAATGATAGTTTCGATGCTAGTAGTGGTTCATAGTTTTAAAGTGATATATATTTTAAACTCACTAATTACTCCCAATTATATATTTTAATTTAATATTATCTTTCTTAATGGGTCATTTAAAGCCTTATCTACCAGAGTGTAATTCTTACAAATTCCCAGGGAGTGAAGTGTTTTGAGGTGGTTTATAGAATTAAGTATAACTAATACTAACTACATATAACTAATAAGCAAGGGGAAAAAAAAGACCCGAGAAGTTAAATTCTGTCCAATAATGACAGTTTATACTGCATATCTTTCAGCCAGTTTCTTATGCTATAAATAATAATAGTTAAGGTGTTTGTTTTAAATGAACAGCAGGCTGCAGAAAAACAGTGATTGTACATGCAAGAACCTGTGGTAAGGATATTCAAGAAAATATTTAAGTTTTTGATATAAGGAATGTTCCTCCAATGGAAAAGAATACTTTAATAATTATCCTTATAGATGTATATTTTTGGAGCCTTTAGGGTTTTTTGTGTAGCTTCAGAAAAGTAGTTATTGCCTCCTGAAGTTTTCACATCATTATGACATTAACACTGTTTCAAGCATAGATGAAAAGATTGTGCCCATGTTTTGGGGGTATTTACGTGGCAGGGCAGGAGGTGGTGATTGTAATCTTCACCCTCTGTCCAGACATCTTACATCCTGCCCGATCTTAGAGAGGCAGGTCACTTTCTTATAATTATAGTTTTGGGCAAATACATGTCTTTGAACATGTTGAATTCTTACTTACTGTATTTATTTTTAAATATAATTATAATGTGAATTTAATTCGGTGTATGTGTTTAGGACATTTTCTTTGGCAAATGTTTCCTTTAATTATATGCTTGTGCATGTATTAAAATGTAGGAAATTATTGTTTTACTTATAACATGCTCAAGGTGCATTTTAATAAATATAAAGGAATACCCCAAGGCAGGGAAACAGTAAGATCAAAAGCTTACTCTATTTTAGAAGCTAGTTTTATTAAGGTTGATTATTAATTTAAGGATTTATTTTTGGTAGGTAAAATGACTAGGAAGAGTATGAGACTAAGTAGATGATTTGTGTATATATGATGGTGTGTATATGTTTATTTCCTTTCTTTTTGCCTGTATCCTGTCTTTCCCACTTCCTCTTCCCATCTTTATGCTTTTTAATGCCAGTGGGATTTCATAGCACTTTTAAAACACCAGAGGCCCAGGGTACTCTGGGGGCAGATTTCAGTCAAAGAACATGGTTTGTTTTAACTCAGAAAAGTAGGTTGAAAGCCAAATAAGAAAATCATTGTCAACCAAACTTCCTCAAATTATAGCATCGTAACCCTCTCTCGATCTCCATGATTCTTAATATAAACATGAGAGATCTTCCTTAGTGACACTTTATCAGAATGTGATCTACATGGCTAAGGAGACAAAATCTTTTAACAGTTGCCTTTAAGAAACTGTAAATTTCAACAATTATTCAGCCCATTGCTTTCAGCACCTTTTGTTGGCTTATTAGTGTATAGAACAGCAGGGTTGTAACAGGAGGAAGAGCTTGTGCATTTTAATTAGCTCCAAAGACAGTGTGAGATAAAAGCCAGGGTTTTTGCCTCATTTTATTTCACATTGGCTGATTAAGGATGCTATTGTGGGCTGAGCTGGCTTGACCTAATCTCAGTGACCACCCATTTATGGAAGGGGAATGGCAAAAACTTGCTCCAGTTTTCTGAATGGGATTAGGAAAGCGCTAATTAGAAAACCCTGAAAGCCATGACATGGGTAGGAACACAGCACCCTTCCATAAGAAACAAATGCATCTGGGGAACCATTCACCAATTGAACGAATTAATGCTTGCATATATTAGGCACTTGGTGATGCGTCTTCCGTTTTTAATTACTTAACCGTGAATAAGAGCCTGATGTTTCTCAAGCTGTACTTGTTGATTAAATAAATACTTCTGGCCTGAAGAGAGATGTCAGAACTTGAAGAGTACTAATGTTGATAAAGAGGTCTGTAAGTAGTTAAGAGAATAGATTTGAGCTGCATCTGACCTCAGCTGGAAGGGAAGTGGCTGGGAATACAATCTGCAGAACTTTAAAAAATTAACTCTTTCAGTTTAAGTACAGTCAGACTTTAATTATTGAAGAGAAAAACAATCTATTTGGGGATCATTGGCTCTTTTCTTCTCTTTGACATGCTTCCTTTTCATCAGGTAGAAATTATGGAAAGAGCACAGGCTCTAGGACTAGGAAAGCTGGACCTGGGTGGAAAGCCCTTTCACACTAACTAGTATGGAACATTAAGGAAGGTACTTCATTCACATCCTTGGATTTCAGTTTCTCTACCTTTACAATGATGAAAATATTATCTATTTTTTAAAGTCATTGTTAGGCATGGCATAATATGTGTAATGCCATGGGTGGTACCTGGTGTTTAATAAGGAACCCTAAAGTGGCTTTTTGCCATCATTATTATAGTACTATCATTATTTCTCAACATTTCAGTCAAATTCAAGGCAGCAATATATGGAAGAAGTGAAAACTGAACACACCTAGTCTAGAAACTTTGGTTCACAAGAAAGAGGATTAGAATTATTTGGGTGAAAATGAGATTAGGAGTTTCATACAGATTTTGCTTTATCCATTCTTTTACCCTCTACCTCGGTTGATTGAATCGGCCACTAGATGGAAGCATATGTTATTATTGGTTTTATATCTGTAAATATATAGGTCTTTTATAGACATGCATATCTAAAATAAAAATATCACATTCATTCAGTGAGTTTAATAATTTTTGAAATTTGTAGAACTAGAATGAGACTCTTCTGTATAGGAAAGGACAGCAGAAGTAACTAAAGATTCTGGAAATGCATATGTGGGATTTGTATTACATGCAGTTTATGCCTAATGTATTGGTAGTGTTTAAAAATAAGTAGCAAGAAATTCTGTCTTCCCTGTTGAGATGGCTCTTATAATTTATTTTTATTCATTTATATGTATTAGAACAGCTTACCATAAGGATATTAAAAATTTAAATACAGCCATACCTCAGAGATAGTGCAGGTTGAGTTCTAGACCACTGCAATAAAGTAATAATCTCAATAAAATGAGTCACATGCGTTTTTGGTTTCCCAGTGAATGTAAAAGTTATGTTTACTGTATACTGTGGTCTACTAAGTGTGCAATAGCATTGTGTCTAAAGAATAAATGTGCATACCTTAATTAAAAATACTTTATTGCTAAAAAATGCTAACAATCATCTGAACCTTCAGCCAGTCATAAACTTTTTGCTGGTGGAGGGTCTTATTAAAAAAAAAAGCAATATTCGTGAATTGCGCAATAAAGCAAAGTGCAATAAAATGAGGTATAGCTGCAATGCTAAGTACTTTCTCTTAGCCGAAAAGCACTGACTACATTTTCAGTAAGGTCATAAGTGGTCATAATCATTAATTTCAACAGTACTGCACATTTATGTTAATTACTAGGATGTCTGATGCCAATATTATGGTATATGTTTCTAAATATATCAAAGATTTTTATTTTCTCATGGTTTCTTTTTTATGTCTTTTTAGTGTAGCATAGGATTTTTATTTTTTTTAACTATTGATTTATTCCTTGAATTAAGATCCTCTGCTAGGTGCTCTGGTTAGAATAAGAAAATATAAAAATTTGTGTCCCTGTCCTCAAGGAGCTTATATTGCAGTTTGAGTAGAAAATATAGCTAAATAATATATGTAATAGATTATTCAAGAGGACAAGGAAAAATGTTTCAAAACTTTACAGAGACAAATCGTTTCATGCTGAAGGAAGTACAGTACTTTAAATTAATAATATGTTTCGAAGGAGAGAAAGGGAAGGGGAGGGGGTGGAAAAGAAAAGGGGAATTTTAGGAAGAGGGAAGTGTGCGAATAAAGAACAAAGCATGTTGGCATGCCAGAGAGTAATGTGATTTTTCTACATCTGAGGGAGATTATGGGAATTGGGGTTTAAAAAGGTAGACTGAGGTCAGGTTGTGGAAGGTTTAACTGACAAGCTAAGTGGTTTGGAATTTATCATGTAGACAATTGGGAATTTTCAGTTAAAATGGCCACAGTTGCTTTAGAAGAGAAGAGTAGTGTTATATCGGTTCATTTGTCTTAAGGCTCTAGTTGAACCCCCTTTTTCAAATTGCATGAAAAATTTTGATGTTAGAAATTATTGATGTTTTCATCATTAATATGTGATGGGATTATATCTTAGATTTTCTATAATCCAAAAATGTACCCTGTCTTGTGGTCTTGAAGAAAATGAATCTCTTGTTCTTGTTTCTTATATATGGGATTATCCTGTGTGCTTTGCTTGCTGAACTCATTCTTAGTTCTCTTTCATTGCAAGAATAGATTCTATATTAAGTAAAAAAAAAAGGCTTCCAAGAAGTATAGCTGTAAATAAAGTAAAATGTATAGATTCAGTTAGATGAAAATATAGAATCAGCATAGGATTTGGGTGCAATTAAAATTGGGCAAATGCTGATATGAAGAAGAAAGACAGAAAGGGACCAAGAGTTTGGTTACAACTGGTGAGGTATTTCGGGGCAAGATTAAGGTAGGAATTTGTGCTGTCATGTGCCCTGAGCAGGAAGCCCTGTCAAGGAAAAGTAGACTACATGCAAATCTGGGTAGACAGAAGACTGAAATCCTGAGAAACCTGTCAGTCATGGTTATGTCCGCAGAATCTTCATCATCTAGGCGCAAGGACTCTCAGGAGGAGTGGAGGCAGCCCAAGGTCAGGTTCCAAGACAGGCTTGGGTATTAATTCTAATGAAATTACACCATTGGATGGCTCTTTTCCCTCTTTCCCCCTATCTTCAGGTGACCCTTCATGTCTCCACTTTGGAGGGGTGGAGGGCAATGCTGAATTCAGATTGGAAATATAAGATAGAGATCCATTATTTTCCTGTCACTTATTTCTCAGTACTCTGTCTTAACTATTTACTCTTGATTTTGATATCCTATATCTTGCTTGAGCAATTCTGATGTTTTTGTTATACTGAGTCTCTTATACTTAATCTACATCATACCCTAGTACAAAGAACCAATTCTGATTAAATTTAGAATTAAGCAACTACAAAAATATCAAAAAAATAAAAGAAAATTAGGCTGACACGTATTCTTTTAATATAAGTTATTTTAAGTTTGCTGAGTAAAGGACTTTATGCTAAGTTTTCAGGGTCAAAGTAAAATGTTAGGGAGTAATAATGATCTGAGATGTCACATAAGTATAGAAACATAATTATGTTCACCACTTAAGCGTTCGGACTTTTCTGTTTTCTTTCATGTTTGTTGCTGAGCACCTTGGACTGTGAAGAGGTTGACAGATTGATTTCTGTGTTCATATAGTTGCACATTCAACAGTTCTGTTTTTCCTTGAACCCAATTTTTCTGGCTAGAAATAGGTAATCTGAAAATTTTAGCTTTTAGAAGAAACATTAAATTACAGGCTTATTTTTGTGTCAGACTAAGTCTTTTTCACACTACATTTACTGAGTCCTCTCAATAGTTACTTAAAAAAACAAAATGAGAAATCGATGGTCCAAACTGACAACTAGTTAAAGGGCAGAGTTGGGACTCCAGCTACTAAATTACTAAATTTCATTCTCTTTACCCATTGTGCCCTCAACAGTCTCCCTGACAGACCGGATGGCATGCTGGTTTTATCTTTATGAAACCACAAATAAAATTGTTACAAAAGTTATTTTACCTGATCAAATTCTCCTTATATGTAGGCAATGCCATAAAAATAGGAGATAATCTTTCAATTTCTTGTTGATAATATACTGAGAAAAAACCAAAATAGTCATTTGAGTGTCTTTTATGATCAAAGCTAGCCTGGAAGAGATTTCCTTTAAATATAATTTTCTTCAATTTATTTTGTAGATAAAGCTTAAGGGTGAGCTGAGTTAGAGATACTTGTCCTAGATACCTCACTTTTTAGAAGCAGTACAAGCTTTCTTAATTTTCTAACCAGCTCTTTTTTCTTTGAGGCCCCATATCCTGGTCTCATTGCCATGTTAATGAAAATTCTAATTTACATTAGAAGGGCCTTATACTCACCAGGGAAAATTACTAATCAAATTGAACTTTCTGGCTCTGATTTAATTTGGTGGCATTAGTAGACATGATTTTAGGCTCTTGGGAAAGAATTATTGAAAACTAATTTTGACTCAGTGAAATATAATTTAATATAAAATTTACCTTGAGCAACAAAAAAATAAGTTATTGTATTTACAGTGGGGTCTTTTTATTTTAGGTACAATATTTGTTTATCTTAAGTTATGAATACTCATGTCATGTAGCTTAAAAAAATAAGGCTATAGATTGTTAGTATGTATTAGGTAAAAAAAATAAGAGAGAAAATCAGCCGTGGGACTTTGATAGGAAAAAACCATTAGATGTGATCTCGTCACCTGTTAAACCCAGCTGTCCCTTCGGGGATTTGGCTTTTGTGTTCTGAGAACCATTTCTATGAAAATCTAACTAGGAAACTCTAAACTGCTGGTGACAAGAGTAGCCTATTTTACAAACCATACAGTAACCAGGATCAAGTATCAGAGTACAAATTCAAGCCTCTTTCTATTTTTCATATCTTGAGTTTGGTGGCATTTTGTAAAACTATCCTTCTTCCATTGCCAAGCTGACTAATCGACTGGTCTGTTGACACCATCTGTCTAAAGAATCCACAGCCGCTACCATGACTTTTGGTTCAGTTTTCAATAGAAACACATTCCGTCAAGAAAGAAATATATATTTTTAAAAATTTTCTAAGCCTAAATTTGTGAATCACATTGGAATTTCCCTTTCTTTCACTTTTCTTTTTTTCTTTATTGTCTAAACACATTCATTTAATGTTTTGTTTCAAGAGAGCTGAATACTGTGAATTTTAATGTTACATTAATAGAAATTAATACATTAGTTCATGACATAAATATAACCGGATGCCTATAATGTTTGAAATAAGTAATTTATGTATAACTTGTTTTTTTTTTAAAAATATTCTCAAAATGATTCCATGTTTCTTAGAAACTCAAACAGAGCAGGAATATTTTATTTCAAGAAAAAATGCTTTTGATTTGGTGAATACTTATAGTTTCATCTGAGTAGTTCCTCTATTCAGTCTTACAAGTTTCTTTTAGACCTAAGTAGTACAATGGTGATTATATATTTTATGAGAAAAATATAATAGACACTAAATAATATTTGAAAATAAAAAAATTAAAATAACCTATATTTACGTGTAGTTCATGTTCACCTCAGACATTTTATATAGATGCTTGGAAGTATATAAAACCCTGTGGTGATCACAAATAAATTTAAGACATGCCTTTCATCTTATTCTGTTAATAATTTAGTTAGAAAAAAAGATATACACATATGACAGGTTAAATAGTAATAGACAATTTGAATATTAGTTATAGATGACAAGATGACACGTCATAGTATTTTTTTGAAAACAAAGAGGGCATGGATTGTACTGGCCTGGCAAGGCTTAATGGAATAAGAGGAGCTTAGTGGAAATTTGAAGGCATTTGGAGAAGTGGAGAGGTAATAGTGAACAGTTCCTAGCAAGGTCTCTATAATGACACAATCCAGGGGAGGAAAAGCTTGATTTAACATAGGGAAATTAGTAGATTAGGACTATTTAGTTGCAAGCAAAAGAAACTCATTTAATAACAAAAGGAAGATTCAATGACTCATATACTCAAGCCATACAGAATGTATTGTTGAGATCAGAGTTAAGGGACAAATGGAACAAATAAATGCCATCAGTATGTTTTGGTTTTATCTCTGCTTCCTCTTGTGTGGCTGTTTCATTTTTCTGCTTTACAGACATATCTTTTCCATGCGAGAGCAAACATGATGCTTGGCAGCTCACAATCTAATAGCTTTTTCCTGCCAGCTCTAGGTAGGAAAATCCCAGGGAAGGATTCCAGTTGTCACAGTATTAGTCACATGTACATTTCTGGAGCAGTAATTAGTGTCACCAGCCTGGGGCATCACAGTGGTCTAGGAATGGAGCCTGTTAACCTGAAAAATGGAGGAAAAACATACTGATTAAGGACTTCCCCACTCTCACAAAAAAAAAATTGTGACCATGGACAATGAATATGTAGCTGTAGAAAAGTTCTGTTTGTTTTGTTACTTAACAATTTGTGGGAGTGGAGGAGTGAATGATTCTAATAATCAGTGAAAGATACTGAATCGTGAATGAATTTAGGAATGCCATTCACTGTCAAATTCCTTTACACGTTAGTGAGTTTATAATTTTAGTATAGCCTTGACCAAAACCAAGTATTTTGTTTATTTTCTTAATTGTAATATTACCATAATAATTACATTGTAAAATTCTCCAAATGGAAAATCCTTAAGCAATTTTAAGATAAACATGCTCATCCATTCTACAATTTCATGAAAGAGGTGATGTTACAATTATGCTATATGATATTGAACTGGTTTTCAAAGCACGAAGGTTGAAGGAACTATCCTGTTTATTTAGTAGACCTTGAAATATGTGTTTTTGACACTAGTTGGAAAATATTTAAACTAAAGCTTTGTTGATGCGAGAAGGAATTCTCAAAAGTACTCTGCGGACTATAATCAGCTGTGTGAGAATTAACTCTCATGACCAATGGCCATGTCCTCTTGAGATGAATATTTATAAAAGGAGTGGATAGTCTGGTCTTTTAGATATTTTAAAGGATTTAAAATGTCAGTACAAAACATTCAATTGTTGCTTGTTTATCCCATTTTATGGTCATATAAAGTCTTCTATTTGCCCTTTGGATCTGCAGGATTTTTATTTCATTTTGTGGTAGGCAGGTTAGAAAGAATATCAGGGTTGCTACAATTGGCGTGGCCTCTTTACCCATTTTAGGCTTTTAGGGCTGACCCATTTGTCTGCATTGGGGCGTCTTTCTCTGTGCATCACTAGTTCCGTGTCTTTTTGTTGTTGTTGTTGTTATGAGCTGGTGGTTCTCAAACTTTGCTGCCTGAGTGAGACCTCAGACCTACCCAGTCAGAATCTGTGGGCTGAGTCCTGGGCATTTTTATAGCAAAATTCCTAGGTGATTCTGCTCTTCACTAAATCAGAGAACTGCTTTTCCTCTTAATTCTGTTGTTGCTGATTCTGAGAATATGGTGATATACTTCTGCAAATCTATACCAACAGTAAATGCCCAGAAGCATCATATGTGGTGAGAAGAGCTTTGCAATCAAATGACCTAGATTCAAATTATAGGTCATTACTAACTGATTAAATCACATGAGTGAGTCACTTGACTCCATTGTTCTTAGTTTCTTCTGGGTAAACTGGAGATGATGAAAGCATTCATTCATTGTGAATTAAATGAGATGAATTATAACATTTCCAGAAGACAACTTGTTTATTGTGCAAAGCTTTTTTGTGGGCATTGTCATAATTACTTGATCGTTCTATTACTATGGTTATTTTATGTTGCAGATAATTTTATATTAAATTCCCTGGACAAGTCATCTGGATTTCTTAATTTATTTCTACTTTCAGATTTTGGCAAAGTGATATTTAGGCAACAATTATGCTTTTAGTTCCTTAAAAGTAGAAAGGAATCTCACTTTAATGTACCTTAAAGATTAGAGGGGCGGCTATAGTTCGAAGTTTGGAGGTTAAGCCTCAATGATAAAAGAGCTGTCATATCATCACGTAGTGTGGTATTATTAACTAGAAAATTCTTTGGTCTGTTTATTCAACATCAAAGAAGGAAAGCAGAAGGGAACCAGCATCATATGAATATATGTTATGTTCGAGGCACTAGGTTTAATAATTTTTCTTAAATTATTCAATCTGTGAAACAGATATTATTACCAGTTCCTCAAAATCATTGATGCCTGAACTTTGTTCATACAAGCATTATTTATCATATTCTAAGTAAGTATAAAACGAGAAAAATATTTTCTTGAGGTAGTTAGTGTATAGTTTACTATTTCTCTCTTACCTTTACTTGTTCTTTGGCTCTTCTCAGTACCCCAAGAGTAATAGAATATCATCTAAAATGTAAAGTGACCTAATAACCACGTATAGGTCATTCCCTTTCCTCTGTGTATCCAAAAAGATTGGATTTTAAAATTCAAAAGTTTTCAGTGAAAAGAATATTTTCTTATCTTCTTATTTTTGTATGAAATGTGGTTCACTCACAACTCAATGCATTTTTAGCAATATTTAATAATAGTAATTTAACTCTCTGCAAACACCAAATACTTCGGTTGTTTATTTTTAATTTTAGGTGCAATGGAAAATTAAGTTTGTGCTCATATGATTTTGATATAAAATAATCATTTTCATATGTTTGGCTTTGGGTTTTTGAAAAACAAACTTTAGAAAATGTGAGGGCCTACAGTCTGCACATGTGCTGCTATCAGACACATCACAACAGGCTGCTGTTTTCAGTACAATGCAGGTACCATTGAATACACACACTAAGATGATAGCGTGCTTCCCAAGCAGATTGACTGACAGTGCCCAGGAAGGGGAGCTCACCATAGATTTATTTCATTCTACTACTATTATAGGCATTTTCAGATACCTTGATCTAGAGTTGGGATAAAATATGTTACGGCCAACCTTACTCTGCTATCATGTTTCCAATATTCTGTGCCAAGTCATTAGCAATATAACCGATATGTAATTCAAAATAGTTACTGGGGGCAGGACATTTAAGTTAGGTCTTTCTTTGTATTTGTAGACTTGTAATGCTATGCTCTATTTCATTCTTCTCTATCTATTATGAATGTATAAACTTGATTTTAATATCTGAGCTTCCGTAATGATGGTAGTTATAATTTTGGTAACATTTGACTTGGGTGAACAGAGCTCCTAGGAATTTGGTAATGTTTTAAATAAAAAAATATATTTCATCAATCACAACTGTCCTCATATTTTAGAAAGTACATTTATGAGCATAATAATAGTTATTTAGTTTATAGAGTATTGCTGCAGATAATGTTTTGATATCATTCATGTGCACACTGGCTTTATGAAATTTTCTAAGAGGATATCTTAAGATAACTTATTCTAGGGTCAGACAGGCTCAAGCAATTTACAGAAAATTGGACCTCAGACAAAGTACTTAACCATCTGAGTTTCCTGTCTTCATCTGTAAATATTTAAAAACAAGAATGTTGTGGATATTAAGATAAAATAAATAAACCCCTGGCACCTAGCAATGCCTATCATAAAATTTGTTTTTTACATACCCTTATTGGTAATTAAATGAATCTAAAATTTACTGGTATAGCATGTGAATGAAACTTATTTGTCAGACAAGAAAAATGCATTACACCTTACATAATGTAAAAATTCATAGCCTGTTGATGTTGAATTGACCAAGAAACAGCTTGTAAATAAAGAAATAAAACTGAAGTTTGGTTAAACTTAATTCTTTAGTTTACTTTTACTAATATAATTATTTTTAAAATGTCAAAGAGTATATGTTGTTATTTTAGTATACCTATTTTATTTACAATTGCATTTCTGCATTTAGAATAAAGCAGCATGCTTTTCATTTTATGACTCCTGAGACTTCCACCTGATTATCTAGCTAGTATTCTGTGAGATCCTTATGAGGTTGTCATAACTAGATGGTTCGTCCTCAAATTAAATCATATGGCTTTTTGAACAAGATAAAATTTTCAGAAAATCTTTTGATATTTTTATAATAAGACTTTAAAAATAGATTTAAAGTGAAATATTAAATATATGTTAAATATAAAAGTGTATTTAATATGAAATATTGATTTTCCTCTACCTATAGTTTCTTAGACTTAAATGGGAAAGTTTATTTGGTTATTATTCTAATCCTGAAATGATTTGCAAATATGTAATGTGATCACCTTTGGAAGACTAAAAAGAGGGAAAGCTCATTAGAATTTTGTATGTAATCATAGTCAGTTCGAGAAAATAAAATGTTTTCCTTTCTTTTTTTTTTTTTGGATAGTATTCAGTTTTATCATAATGTAGGTATAGTTATCATATTTTCTTATAAGATGATTAAATCACTTTATATAATGTTGAAATATTTTATTAGATTTAAGGTTTTTTTTTTAAATTTTAGGAAATTTTTCATATGGATGTGAGGGATTAACTTTTAAAAATGAAAATTTACTAAAAAATGTGAATGAACCCCAGAGCTATATAATAACACTACAAAATAAAAGGAGGACCATCATTGCACTTTTTGCTTCTAAACAAGATATTTATCAGCTGCTCTATGTCCTGATTGAGGACACTCCTACCCCAAGTTCTGTCTAAGTTGGGGACATCTTCATTGTCCAGTTTTCTTTCTTTGTTGAAGGGACCATAAGAGGGAAGTTAAAGTCATGAGAAGGGAAACAAGATTTTAGTGATAGGAACTAGGCTTGGTGCACAGTAATAAAATAATAAACCAGCTTTAAGAATGGACAGAGTGGGGAGGTGGACAAGGGTGACCATGTTGTAGCAGAACAGCCTTATCAGGATGGCTTGATGAGACGTTGCGTGTCCTTAGATGTCCCCTGCCCAAGGAGGGTGATGCTCTAGAGCTCCTGGTAGCCCTAAAACTGTAAGAATTAAGCAGTTTGAGGCAACTATCAGAAATATTGACAGATGAGTGGATTAAAAGGAAATTTAAAAACAGTCATTGGGAGAGGAAGGGAACTGGATACCTAGCAATTACCTATGTGGCAGACACCCTGCTAGGCACTTTACATTTGGCCTTAATGATCCTGTGAGGTAAGGGTTTTCGTTCCAGTTTTATATAATTTTACCGATGAGGAAATTGAGAATCAGAGGATAACATTGCATCGATTTACATAACAAGGTTTAGATTTAAAGCCATAGAATAAAAAAGATTTAAAGCCATAGAATAAAAAAGAATTGTAGATAATAATCAAGGCAGATAATTCATTTACTGTAGTATCTACAAAGAGGCAAATCTGATGAAGTATAGAATTTATCCAGAGAAATTAGTCAATAATTATTGGTATTCTAGAATGTGAAATAATTCTCCAGTTGTTTCTATAGAGTTGGAGCTCTAAAAAAAATGTAATAGGTACCAATGTTATTTGAATTAAGGCAATGTGTTTTACTATTAGAATTCAATAGTTAACCAGTTGAAATTCTGATTTCTTGTTCAAGAACATGGTGACTGAACTTTAATGGAAACAGAAATAGATCGGGTAGTCTCAAACTTTAATGTGCATCTCAATTACTTCTAGTGCTTGTTAAATATAGATTTTTAAAAGACTTGGTTTAGTAAGTCTGAATTGATTTTCCTCTTTGTATTTATTTTCACTTAACAGTAAGTTACAACTGTAGCCCCAGTTTCACGTGACTATTTAAATGTAATTAAAATAAAATGAATAAATGCTCAAAAGCCTCATGTAGCTGATGACTAGTGTATCAGAGAGAGCCCATATAGACCATTTTAATCATCATTGCAGAAAGTTCTCTTGGAATATACTGTATTAGAATGTAAGAACAGTGAAATTTGGTTTTATGATAGTTTTTATGATGTCAGGAATTATTTTTTAAAGTTGTCCTTAATAAATATCACTTCCTTTAAGTAGGAACAGACATTTCATTAAAATAGCTTTCATATTAAGAAATTCTTCAAATTAAATAAAAAAAAGATTGCATGTTTATCCTTTTGTTTGTTCTTTGAAAATAATAAACATGCTTAAAGAAGATAAATTACTTTTATAATTGGAAGTTTATACCTTTCATCAAGAATTTCTGTATAAAATGTGCATGTAATTTAGTATTAAATCTTAAATATTAATGTTAGTTTGATGGCATTTTCCTGAATATGTTGAATGTAATTTATAAATTATCAGATGAAATTACCTTGGAGAAACATATAGTATAATTATAGATTATAATTTGAGACATATAATTCTTGAAATAGAAAACTTCATGGCAATGTGATGGGAAGAAAGTCTGCATTCCTTTTTAATATCTGTTGAGCTTCGAGTTGCTTTTTAAAAAAAAATCTTAGAGTTTTAAGTCATATTTAATGACATAACTGAAATATACAGTGTTGTTTCTTTCTCAAAGTCAAGCATGAGTTAAAAGAAAAAAGAAAAAAGAAACCTAAGCTGGCTTTTTTTGTTTCTTATAGCCCAAACTTTATAGCTATTGAACTGAGTTGTGTTCATTCTTACTTCATAAAGCTTCTTGAATTTTTCAAATCTTTTTCACACCTATATAATGGGGGTGATTATCTTATCAGTTCCTGAGGCTCTTCCCACTACTCTTCATCCTCCCTAGCCCTATGAGCTCCTACACAACATTTTCATCATGTTATTTTACTCCTCAAAATCTTTTAAGAACTTCTTTGTCGCTGACAGGCTAGAATCAAAAAGCCTTTTCTGAACATTTTTATATCTCTCTAGTTTGGCTAAAGCAAGCATTTAAACTTCTATTTTCCACCTGTCTTAGATTGAACCCTTCATACATATAATCCTGGGCTACCCGTTGCCACATCATTCTCTGTTCCTCCCCTCAATACCTCATTTGAAACATTCTTTCCACTCATCTCTGTTTATCCCACTGTTATGGGTTGAATTGTGTTCCACAAGAAGCTGTCGGAGTCTTAACCCCAGTCAGTATCTGCGCATATAACTGTTTGGAGTTAGGGTCTTTGGAGATGAGCAAGTTAAGATGAAGTCTTTAGGGAGATCCTTAATCTAATATGACTGTGTCCTTACAAAAAGGAAAAGATTGGATATGTGAAGATGAAGGCAGTTTGGGGTGGGTGATGCAACAGAAGCCAAGGAACTTCTAGTAAACCACTAGAAGCTAGGAAAAAGGCACAGAGGAGATTCTCTCTTATAGTTCTCAGTAGGAACTAACCCTGATGACTTAATATTGAACTTCTAGCCTCCAGAGCTGTGAGATGATAAATTTTAGTCATTAAAGCTAACTTGATTCTGATACTTTATTATGTGAGTCCTAGGAAACTAATGTACCTACTATTTTGTTGTTTATTAATTTTTTTTTTGGCATTAATGCCTCTTCAATAATTTGATGACCTTTTCTATGATGGACCTTCTCTCTATTAAAAGACAAATATATTCATAAACATAAAACTCCAAATAATTTCAGGGGCAAAGAACCTTTGGCCAACCCAAATTATATCTAGCCCTCCATAATCAAGCAAAACCTCTTGCTCTCTGAGAAAGGAATCTGCCCACTTCACTTTCAATTCTTATTTTTCCTTCAACATTTACTGTATAATCATATACTTCTTGGACTCTGAGCTTTCCAACATATGTGAGTCCCACCCAGCTTGAAATCTAGAACTCTAATCTTTCTAAGTCCCAAACTCATAGAATGTAGGTATTAGGAGGATAGAGTTAGTTCAACAACATTTCAAAGTAATCGTATATGTAAGGTGAGATCACTTGTTCACGATTATCAGTAAACGGTAGGAAAATACCAAATGCTCAGTACTTAGTACCAGCTACTGTGGTCCCTTAATAACATTAATGTCTACTAAACTATTTCTCAACAGAAAATAACTTGAACTTCCTGCTTGGGTGGGGAAATAATAGTAACAACAGGTGTTACTTCACTCAACTTGTGCTGAGTCCAGCATCAAGGGAAGAGGAGGTGTGAAAAGACGTTTATTTATTTATTTATTTTTTATTTTTTTTGAAAAGAGGTTTAAAATGAGAAGGCAGAGAAGCAGTGTTGCATGGCAATGCCAATAAGGACTACAAAAGCTCTGGAATTCATAGCTTTGTGTTTGATTCTTAGCCCTCTATGAGTTATTTTGGAGAGATTGCAATATTTTTGATATTGTACGAAATAGATATATGTTCAAATATCTCTGTATGAATTATTTGGGAGATTGTTGTGCAAGTTCTTTACCCCTGTGAGGTTATTAAAATTCACCTAAAAAAATAGAGCTAATTTTCCTTATATTTCTTGTGAAGTTTAAAACCTCTGCTAAGACTGTCCTCTTTATACCTCCATGCATGCTCAGAGAAATTTGCATCCACTTTCAAGAAATCACAAACACTTGAAGCACATCCTGAATAGGCTAAGAACACTTCTTTTTTAGTATCTCTTACAAAAGGTTTTACTCCTAACGTCATGTTTATGGGATTCAGAAGAACAGGATCCTGGTTCTGGCTACAGGGGATTTTTGTTGTCAGCTTTAATCAAGTATTCTCAATCTGTTGATTAGCTCTCTTTTGTTTGGAAAATGTGAGGGTTGAGAAATTTATCTGTTCTTATTCCAGCTTTAACATGCTATATTAACCTCATTTTATGGATGAAGAAACTGACCCAGTAACAGAGGTTGGGAGGTAGAAATTGATGGGCCCAGGAGAAAAGCCCAAGTATTCTGATATGAATCTACTACCTTTTCTTCTCCTAACTGCCGAAGTATTTTTTTCTAGTTTTTTTTTTTTTTCTACATTACTTGGAGAGTTAAAAAAAAAAAAAATTCTGGTCTATAAAGTTTATTCTTATACAAGGTAAAATTTTAAACAATTGTACTGTTTTACAGCATAATTTAGTGGTGAAATGCCCAAATTCTGGAGCAGATTGCAGGGATCTGAATCTCTGTTCCACCACTTAGTACCTATGAAATTTTAGACCAGCTACTTAATTCCTGTACCTCAGTTTCCTCGTCTACAAATTATGGATAATAATAGTGCCTACATCAGGATATTTTGAGGATTAATACAGCTAGAGAATTAAAATATAAATATAGTTTACCTATTGTTCTATTTGACATTAAAGACTAATGAAATAATTATGAAAGTCTTAGTTATGTCCTTTTGAGACTTATTGAGAAAGCACAAAACACATCAATAGACCTAAGTAACTATGTAGAACTAATCAAACCAAGTAATGATTGTGTAGGTTATACAATGTGACAGTGAAATTTTGACCATCTCCTGTGCATCTTATGCTCCATAAGGATTTTAATTCATCTTTCTCTCTCTTTTCAAACTATTTTTCATATGCAAAATCTTCAACTCTTGTAGTTCTGTAGAGCTTTGACACTTTTATTTTTTGGGTGTCAGGCTTACAAAGAGGGATAAACATTTTTAATCTTGAAGGCTATAAAGTGTGGCTTATAGGTATATGTATGTTGTTAGTAATTCAGAGAGAAATTTGTTGTAGATTGCAGTTAAGATGGTGTTTTGCATATTATGGCTCAAAACTATTATGAAGGGAAATGGGAACTCTGGGAATTGACATAAGCTTCACTTTGGACATACATGTGAACATATAGTATATTGCCATAGTTAGAATAAAGCAAAAATAAACAAAACACTAGAAATAATGACCTGCTTATAGTTTTCCAAGTGTAAAGTTTATGAAGGGAGAAGCCAGTAAAAATAATTCCTTAAGTATTTTCCTTATCCATATTTATTCTTTTACTGGTATCCTTTTACAATCTCGATTTAGTCATGTACATCTAAAGTGATTGTTTTACATATATATATATATATATATATATGTACCCATTTGCATGGGCAGATATTTGAAGATATTTCTTTTTAAGAACAGCACACTTTTGATTAGACATTTTTTTTTTTAATTAAGACTTTATTTATTTTTTTTTTTGGAGCGGTTTTAAGTTCACAGCAAAATTGAAGGTAAGGTACAGAGAATACCCATATATTCTCTGTCCCCACACATGCACAGCTTCCCCCCATCATCAGCATCCCCACCAGAGTGGTACATTTGTTACCACTCTGATGAACCTATACCGACACATCATAATCACCTAAAGTAGATGGGTAATGAGACCTCCAGGATTTAACCTATAGTGAATGTTGTACTTTCTGTTTATTAAACATCAACCACTATTTGAATACAGAGCTATCGTTTTACATGCTATTCTTATGAGGTTTTTAGACATTATTCATATTAAATACTCTGATATGGTTCTGTTAATAAGTAGAAAGATAGTTTAGAATAGTTGTAAACATACACTCTGGAGCAAATTACCTGAAATCATGGCTTGGATCTATCATATACCAAATGTGTGACCTCAGGTGAATTACTTGTCTTTTTTATCCTTCAACTTTCTCATCTATAAAATGGGTTTAATCATAACAGTGCAGTTTTTTTTGTGATAAATGAGTTAATGTGTTTAAAACATTTAGAAAGATGTGTGATGTATAGTAAGCATTGTATAACTGTTTGGTAGTCGTAGTAGTCGTCGCCGTCATCGTCATAGTAGTAGTTGTAGTAATCGTCGTCGTTATTGTCATTGTAGTAGTAGTAGTAGAAGAAGAAATATTAAAAAATGGTACAATTTCAGAATACTCAATAATATGGGAAATATGTATAACAATAGGTTCAATCTCTAGTTTTGTGGCTTACAAAATTTAGCATACATTAAAATCATATCGTGTACCCCTAAAGTGCCAGTTACAAGTCCTTATACCCAGTGTCTGACCGAATAGGTCAGGACCATTTATCTACACTTCTAATGTCATGCCTAGTTTTTCAAAAGCAGTAAAACAAAATAAAATCAGGAATACTTAGAAATTATAGAATTCTCATTAATATATAAAGAAGTATTAAACATTAAGACACAGCACTTTTATTTATATTTAATATTAAACATTGTCTGAAAGGTTATATTACTGAATAGGCTATAATAAAACAAAAAACTGAAATAAACAGAAACAACCTATATCTACATTTCTCTACATGTCTTGTTTTATTGTTGGCAGGAAGATAGAGAAATATCCATTATGTTGAGATATCCTACCATTTATAGACTGAGTTTGAAAAATGCAAGTATATTTCGATAATGTAATTTGGGCTTAATTTATTATTAATAGAAGGCATCAAAATTGCTCAAATGTGAAGTGAAAAATAATTTATGGTTAAAAAACATTTTTCTTATGAAAAAATAATTTCATGTATCAGAAATTACCTTGTAATGATATTGAAGATAAGTAATATTATTAGGTCTATTTGCTTCCTAATGAGAAGAGGCAATTATACCTGTTAATCGTTTTAAATCCATCCAGTCTTTGAACTCCTAGTGATCATACAGGGCATGACCGAGCAGCTATGTGCCTCAGGGTTTGTGGCCTCTATTCATTTAATCTCATACAGATTTTCCACCTTTCCAGGAAAATTTATTTTGGTAGAAGATGTTTGCATCCACTTATTCTATTTCGTGAAGTACATTTTCTTCCACTTATTTTAGCTTGTTGCATGCAGTTTTACATACACAATTCTCTTGATTTGTTTACTGGTTGTTTGTGTGTGCCCTCAAAAAAAGTTTAATGTTAGCTAAGAGGTATATAAATTCATATAATCGTTTAAGTGAATTCAGTGTCATCTGTATATCAGTCACATTAGTTTTGGATCTTTAATAACTAAAAAAGAGAGAAAGAAGGCAAGAAAGAGAAAGACAGGTATTATTATTTGTTTTTTGTTTGCACTCTTGTATCATCTGCGACTGGCACAGACCTGGTACAGTGTGAGTGCTTAATACGTATTTTTTGAGTGAATAAATGAATGCTAAAGAGTTAGCAAAAGTTGAATTTTATTTTCTCCATATTTTCCAAAAAGAAAAGATGGCTTTCGCACTTCTAAAATAAAATATTTTATTATCAGAATAATACCAGAACATCATGGGATACCTAGAAACTAAAGAGAAACTTAGAATGAAACAAAACTATCCATTTTCAAAGGTCCCTAAGAAAGCAACACTTTAAGATTCTTTTTAAGATCTTTTTTCTAGATCTCTTTCTCTCTTTCAATCTCTCTTTTGCTAAAATTATACAGCTTATACCTCTGTTAATTCTTATATTTTCAACACACATGATACTGTGTATAGGTTTCAATGTTCTTAAGAATTAATTTTAAAGAGATCTATCTACTTTGATGGACCCAAAGTCTTGTATCTCCAAATGGCTTCAGAGGTCATGGCTTCAGAGCTCCTTTCTACTGTGGATGTCTGCTTCCCAGAAGAAGAAGTAAGGATTGCCCTTACTTTCTTTTGAACTCAGCGATATGTTGGCTGCCTCCAAGCATAAATGTTTGTCTTAAACGATTTATACATACATGTGAGATCTTTCATAATTTTTTCCCTGTTCTCTGATCATTCATTCAACCAGTGTTTATTGAGTACCTGCTGAGTGCTCAGTGCTGTTGTAGGAGCTGAAGATATGGAAGTATTTTAGTTTTGGCTTGACTATTTAGTGACTAAACAAGTATTTCGATATTATAGATGCTTTCTAAACAAAACTGTCTTTGTGGCTCTTTTTCTTTTAAATTAATTAAACCACCATCAAAATAATGACTAAAAGTATTTTTCTATTTTAAGGTTGTATTAACATATAAAATGATAAATGCATATAGACATCACATTACCACGATTTAAAAAAAAATCTCAGGAAAAAGTGATACCATACCTCTATTAAAAAACAAACAAACAAAAAACTTGCAAAAGAAAAGAGCAAGGGAGAGCAAGCACAACAAATCTCACCTCAGAGTGCAAAAAAAGAAAAAAAGTTTTAGAATTAGGATAATTTTTTGGAGTTTGTATCTTTTTGAATCAAAAGTTGTATATGTTATTTTACATATGGTGTGTTTTCCCCTATTAAATCTACTACACTTTGCATTGTTTGGACTGACGAATAATTTACTTACACTTTAAGAAAATAAAGATTACTGAGTAGGTTTTTAGTTAACATTTGGAATACCCTTTAAGTCTCCATATCTTAGATGTTAAGTGATTAGAATCTGCCTCTCAGCATTAGGGTGCCCCTTAGAATCTCTAAGAACTATGTCTGAGATACGAGGAGAGAAATGGAGAAGATAGAGGGGAGGTAAAGATCACAGTTTGCTAATGTGTAAATGAGTTTCTTAAGAAATTCTTGTTCATGTCAGAAGTACTGGGTTTAAAAATGAGTCAAGTTGACTGCATTCCTATAGGGATTTCTAAGTAATCCTTTAAAAGGCTGTTTTTAGGTATTTTGTTGTCCAGAAAGATAATTGTCTTCTCAAAGTTGCTATTCTATTCTCCATCTTTCAGACATTAATAACTTACCTAGAATCAAGGGTTTTCTAAATATGGCTCAAGTATGACTACTTAATTTAAGAAGTAAAGTTGAAAGCTTTATCTTTAGTACTTTAATTGATTTAAGCTTATCGAATCTTAGTAAATTCTATATGATGTACAGATTCTATGAAAATCTAATGCAACTCTTTAGAAAAAGAATTGATATATATATTATGCAATTTTAAAAAAAATATATGGTTAAAGATTGTATTATATCCTTATTTGTTTTTACTTTAAATTTATGACTTAAACATATTTTAAATAAAAAGAATAAGATTAATTTTAGAATAAAGATTTTGTCTTCAGAAATTTACATTCATGATAGAGGAAGTTAGGTAAGCAAAGTTTATTTCATACAGATGTAAGAGTATATTTGAGTTGCCATTTCAGTAAGGAAGTCTGGCTCATGTTCTGTATATTGAGGTTCTAGTTGGCTCAAATTTATAACTCTGCTATTTCCATATTGTATATAAAGAAATGAAGTGTAGATTAACATTGATTACAATGCCATGTAATTTATCCTAATATGTTGAAAATCCGATGTTCGGAGAAACTATATTTCCATAGCACTTAAAAAAATAATTCACAAGACCACCCAAATACTGTTTTTCATAGTATAAAATATTGTCCAAATTCCTTTGTCTTTGAAAAATTATACTAACAGCCAAAATAAGCTATTATATTTTCAGACCCAAATATTTTTGTCCATTAGGATGAGCATTAGTAAATAAAGTATTATTTGTGAATTTTGATAACCTTAGTGTATCTACAGAGAGTTGACTTGAAGTATTATTCTGCACAGTTACAAACTTTATCTATATTCTGGCTACTCATAGGAATTTTTTATTTGTAATGAAAAAGAAAAAAAAAGACAATACTACTATTCTCTCAGAAATATTTTAAAAGCATTAGTGTGTCTTTTAAATTTTAAAAGTCATACATTTAATCAGTGGATCTATGAGGGATATTTTCTATAAGAAACAGAAATGCTTTAGTACAGATGGCTTAGAGAGAGTCAAACTCTAATGATTCTTAGTAAACAAGTTGGCTGTGCTAAGTACTCTAGTTTTATTTTATTTTTCATCTCTTTTGAAAGATGTTTTTTTGGAGTTTTGCCAGATCCTGCCAAGAACTGTGTAAATGGAAAATTATTCTGTGTTGACTTCTCAACTGAAGCTAGGAGACTGGCTTAGTTTACAACTTTTTTCTTACAGATTTAGAAAAAAGTAATTGATTTCTCTCTAAATTAATAAGAATTCTGATGTAATTCTAGGAGAACGTGAGGAGAAGAATCACAGAAATCAAACAGTGTTGCTTATGCAAATAGTATATGAACAGTTCCAACCATGGGACAATGTAATATTATTTTTTGCATCAGGAATTGTGCTAACCGATAAAGTATAGGTATTATTTGTATACTCATTTTACACATAAATATTCAGAGAGGTTAAGCAATTTATCCAAGTTCATACAGCTAGCAAGTAGCAGAGGCTAGATTTGAACCCAGGTAAACTGAATCCATTCTCTAAATTTAATAAACTTTCCCCACAAATGCTACAGTAGTTGACCTTTTTTTTTTTTTGCCTATTATTACTTTTTTGTGGAATTCTGTTTCTCCTACTATTGTTTGTCTTTCTATGGTTCTTATTTTTTTAATATTATCCTTGTTAATATTTCTGTCTCCCTTGGTGAACTGTAAGCTATTAAGGTCACGGATTTTATTTTATATTTCTTTGTGTTGCTATTGCTTAGCACAATTCTTAATACAGTATAGGTTACAGTATATAGGTAAACTGATGGATAGTGCAGTGAGAGAAGTTGTACCATAAGATATACAGATATTTTTGTTTGGTGTTTCACAGAAGGCAGAAATCCTCCTATTTGCATGTTAATTGGAAATTTTACTAAAGGGCAAATAGGAAGGCTGAGCTCAGCTAACCAACTTCAACCCTCCAGTCCCTTTTGTTATAGCTCAGAGTGAAATCCTGCCAGATTTGAGACAGCTGAGGCAATTCGTGCAGTTAATGCCCTAGTAGCTTCTGTGACAAAAAATGTCTCTTCTACCTTATTAAAAATGGGGGAGGAGAACAAGCAATATTCTTTCTAAAATTTAACTTATGCTACTGTCAGTCTCATATCTTTGGGAATACAGCCATATGATATTAAATTCTATAGGAATATTACAAAAACACCAGGGATTCACTCCTAGAATAAGATTTGGCTTATTTTGCTAATCATTTTAGATGATAACAGATACTACCAATGACACTCGGTTAATTATCAAAATTATTCTAAATTTTAGCTAACTCCTCTCCCCTGGCAATCTTTAGGGAGAATTATAATAAAAAGAAATTAGGAAGAAACATAGTATCTAAGGAAAATGGCATGAATCTCTAATCATGTAGTTATTTTAATGTATTCTGTTTCCCTTGTATTTCTTTATATAATTTCAGGCGAAACTATCTAGTTTTTCTGTAGACTGGTCTGTGTTTATATTTATTCCAATAGAAAATATGAGTATTGGGGAACTGTGTATTGCACAATAGAAGATATTTAGGTCATCTCTTTACACAATGACTAATTAATGGATGCTGTCTTCTTATTTTTAACAAATATGTCTTCGTAGGATGAAATTCTGACAGGAAAATTATAGGATTGGTGCCCATAATAGGATTTATGTTAATAATTGGAGGGTGTCTGCTCCTTAAAATGTAAATGGGGCTTAAATAAAAAGATTAAGAGGCAAGGATTTTTTAAGAATATTGGTATTCTTTTACAAATATCAATATGTTACAAATAAGGCAAATGTTTGTACCCCCTCACACCTCGGACAGAGATCACCAAATTGTCTATAAATATTCATTATGCATCTGTCAGCTACTCACTGAACTTGTATCTCTTGTGCTTCTAGCAATTTTTCAAGAATTTTTGTGCTGCAAGATGTTTGAATATGATATACAGATGGATATTTTAATCTTTTTTGTTTTTCCAATATTATCTACCGAAGAATATGAAAAAGAAATTTGGACTAAAGCGAGACTGTATTAATAAAATAAATACCATTTCACTCAATCTATTATGCAGTAACAAGCTCAAAAATGTAAATAAGCAAAACCCTGAGATAAAAGTTATTGCCATGTTAGAAAAAAATAATAAAATCACAAATATGAAAAAAGAATAAAATTATGTGTGTGTGTTGCATCTTAACAGAATATTAACAAGATCAGTCTCTTATGTGGTTACTTGCTGTGTTTCTGTAAATGTGATGTCTTAAAGGGAGGAATAGTTTACATTCAAAGGAGTTTGGTTTCTTCATCATAAATCTCATATGACTTTGATATATTTCTTTGAAATACTTAACACTTATGTGTATATCTTTTTCCAGCTGTGGTTGTGTAAATATTTAGATATTTCAGTCACTCATGTTTATGTTTTATCTTCCGACTGGACAGTTGTCAAGAGGATCCTGCCATGCACTTTTCCCTGATGCTGGCCTTGCCTGAAGTCAGTCGTGTGATATTCTCCAAGGATTCTTGCCGAGGGCAGCTGGCATTATCATCCTAGTTCTCATTAAAGCCTCTATCCATCAGTCCTTTTCTTCTTTCGCCCTTTCTTCTCTATAACTTTTAAAAATGTTTCCTATGCAGAGTATAGTTGAAATGATGTTGGTTTTGCCAAGTATAATATAACCTTATATCTTAGTACATTAAAAAATACCCAAATTAGCATAATTAGAATGGTGGTTGTCAGGTAGCTTATAGGAACTCAGCATTTATGATTGAAGAGAGATTTTTTAATAATAATAAATCAAGAAAGTTATATAGAGAGGTTTTGTGACCAAGTGTAGGCGGACATCTCTTCTAGAGTAGATGATTGCAATCACTAAGGGTCTTTCGTCTATATTCTTCTGCATTTCATATGTGTTCTTTCCTATTGGATCTTGGTGTAACTCCCTCAAATTAGCCCCTTAAGAAAATGAGTCATGGTTATTGATAGAAGTTAAATGACTTGTTTCTCAAAATATGTTGGTGGAAAAAACTTGGGTACCAGTGATATTGAATTTTAATTGTGTACACAGTGTATAGAAATTGAAGTTCTCAGAATATTAAAAACTGATAATATAAGAATATTTACTGAAAAAAATGCAAACTTGTATTTAGAAAAGCAACCTTTATATTTTTCAGTATAAGGAAACTTTGTATCTCCATTTATTCATCATGAAGGTCTTTACTGAGTTAATTGACTGAAAACAATTGATTTACAGGTAGGTAGTCTATGAAGGCATGAAAAAAGAATTGCAGATGTTATCAGGTTTGCTTCCTGCTGTTTTTATTATCTGCATTTTAAAATTAAGTAATCAAAATTAATACTTCCAGCCTTAGAAATAAGAGTGAACAAAACATGTTTTAGATTTTAATGTATTAATTTTAACAGTATTTATGGAATAGTTGAAAAAAGCAAAGGTTTTGAATTTCACTAGAATTGAATTCCAGCACTGCCACCTTACATCTGAATGACAGCTGAGAGTTTCAGTCCCCCCATGAGGACACCAGATATAACACCCACCTTATAAAGATGTATTTGTGATAAAAGAGATAACAGATATTGATTTTCTTTTCCATTCTTTTTTTTTGTTTAGATAATAAAATTTTATTAAAGCTTTTATAGCGATGATAATTACTATTTATAATTTTTATTATTGAGGTTAACTAATCACTTGTTAAAATTCCATTCAGGATTTATTGGAAAGTTTCTTTCCTGGAGTTTATGCGTTATGAGAAATGTGAGATTTCTATGTTTTTTTGTTATAATTTGCAAATGTATTGGCTCTACAGACAAGTAACTCACTTTTCGCTAACCCTATTCATTCTCTTCAGAATGTGTGTGTGTGTGTGTGCGTGTGTGTGTGTGTGTTTAGTGTGTTCCTCAGAAGCAAAGGTCAGTGTAACAAGATCAGTCTCTTATGTGGTTACTTGCTGTGTTTCTGTAAATGTGATGTCTTAAAGGGAGGAATAGTTTACATTCAAAGGAGTTTGGTTTCTTCATCATAAATCTCATATGACTTTGATATATTTCTTTGAAATACTTAACACTTATGTGTATATCTTTTTCCAGCTGTGGTTGTGTAAATATTTAGATATTTCAGTCACTCATGTTTATGTTTTATCTTCCGACTGGACAGTTGTCAAGAGGATCCTGCCATGCACTTTTCCCTGATGCTGGCCTTGCCTGAAGTCAGTCGTGTGATATTCTCCAAGGATTCTTGCCGAGGGCAGCTGGCATTATCATCCTAGTTCTCATTAAAGCCTCTATCCATCAGTCCTTTTCTTCTTTCGCCCTTTCTTCTCTATAACTTTTAAAAATGTTTCCTATGCAGAGTATAGTTGAAATGATGTTGGTTTTGCCAAGTATAATATAACCTTATATCTTAGTACATTAAAAAATACCCAAATTAGCATAATTAGAATGGTGGTTGTCAGGTAGCTTATAGGAACTCAGCATTTATGATTGAAGAGAGATTTTTTAATAATAATAAATCAAGAAAGTTATATAGAGAGGTTTTGTGACCAAGTGTAGGCGGACATCTCTTCTAGAGTAGATGATTGCAATCACTAAGGGTCTTTCGTCTATATTCTTCTGCATTTCATATGTGTTCTTTCCTATTGGATCTTGGTGTAACTCCCTCAAATTAGCCCCTTAAGAAAATGAGTCATGGTTATTGATAGAAGTTAAATGACTTGTTTCTCAAAATATGTTGGTGGAAAAAACTTGGGTACCAGTGATATTGAATTTTAATTGTGTACACAGTGTATAGAAATTGAAGTTCTCAGAATATTAAAAACTGATAATATAAGAATATTTACTGAAAAAAATGCAAACTTGTATTTAGAAAAGCAACCTTTATATTTTTCAGTATAAGGAAACTTTGTATCTCCATTTATTCATCATGAAGGTCTTTACTGAGTTAATTGACTGAAAACAATTGATTTACAGGTAGGTAGTCTATGAAGGCATGAAAAAAGAATTGCAGATGTTATCAGGTTTGCTTCCTGCTGTTTTTATTATCTGCATTTTAAAATTAAGTAATCAAAATTAATACTTCCAGCCTTAGAAATAAGAGTGAACAAAACATGTTTTAGATTTTAATGTATTAATTTTAACAGTATTTATGGAATAGTTGAAAAAAGCAAAGGTTTTGAATTTCACTAGAATTGAATTCCAGCACTGCCACCTTACATCTGAATGACAGCTGAGAGTTTCAGTCCCCCCATGAGGACACCAGATATAACACCCACCTTATAAAGATGTATTTGTGATAAAAGAGATAACAGATATTGATTTTCTTTTCCATTCTTTTTTTTTGTTTAGATAATAAAATTTTATTAAAGCTTTTATAGCGATGATAATTACTATTTATAATTTTTATTATTGAGGTTAACTAATCACTTGTTAAAATTCCATTCAGGATTTATTGGAAAGTTTCTTTCCTGGAGTTTATGCGTTATGAGAAATGTGAGATTTCTATGTTTTTTTGTTATAATTTGCAAATGTATTGGCTCTACAGACAAGTAACTCACTTTTCGCTAACCCTATTCATTCTCTTCAGAATGTGTGTGTGTGTGTGTGCGTGTGTGTGTGTGTGTTTAGTGTGTTCCTCAGAAGCAAAGGTCAGTGAGGATGTCCTATGTAAAGATAAATAAAAAGAGTTCAGTCACCAAATAGTTTGAGAAATGCTGCATATTATAACTTTCTTCTGGCTAATTATAATGTAAATAGCAAGACCAATACACCCTGATAACTGTAACTCTTGTTTTAAGCAATACCTATTAACTATTTGAGGAAAGGATACTGAAATTTTAGACTTTAATAGAATAGAAAGCATTTTTATTACTAAAGGTCTTTTACTGAATGCTGCTGTAGAAACATGGTGAAAACTTGGGTCTTAGTTTATTCCTAAAAGTTATTCTGGCTGTGGTCCAGCTATATGGGACTGCAGGTTAGGGATCGAGAGAGTCTTGAGCTCTATTGCACTTTAGTGGAGCCTGGGCAATCTCCAGGTTCTGTAACTGGCTGTTACTTCCTCTATACAATCTCCCTAGGTAGTTTTATTCTTTTTCATGGTTTCAGTCTCTAACTTGATTTTCATCTACAGTCTCAGTTGAGATTTCTTTTCTGAGGTCAAACTTGGATAGTTAATTAGCAACTTTTCATTTCCATTTGGATATTCTAGAAGTACTCCAAACTCTCCATGTCTCACACTGAATGAATTGTCTCCTCTGTCTTTCCTCTTACCAAATCCCACTTATTTATTTTCTAACTTCATTGAGACTGCCCTTCATTCATGGTTCATATTAGAAACTTGGAATCTCCCTGCTCTCTCCTTCTCCATCCTGTGCATTTTTCATTTCCATTTTTCCTCACATTGCCAGCAAGTAAATCCTGTTGATATTTTAACTGTATATCTCTAGATTCTTCTTTTTATTTTTCCTTCTGTCAATACTCAAGTTCAAATTCCAGAATTTATTGCCTGGAGAGTGCAAAAGTATCCTGACTCATCCCTTCCTAGCTTAACCTGTTACAGTCCAGTTTCATACGATTAATAGTGAGCTCTTCAAAATCAAACATGATCCCTTGCTTAAAATATTTAAATGTTCTTGTTGCCTTCAGTCAGGTTCTAGAACTTTGCTTGATGTGCAGAGCCCATCACATTTTGTTTTTAGCTACTTCTTCAGGCACATGCTTCGTAATCTCTGACATGCATCTTATACTCAGGCCATACTAACCTACCTGCAAGTCCTGTAAGCGTACCATATTCTTTTGTCACTGTGCCTCTGGGTGAAATCATCTCCTTTCTTTTTCTTCTTAACTCTTTATTTAAGACTCCTCTCGAATTTTATGTCATAGGATGCCTTTTTGGCCTTGCTCAGATAGTCTTAACTACCCTTTCTTTGTATTCTCACAGCAACCTATGCACCCTATTTCCTATCTGAAATGTTCTTTCAGAATTTAAAATAAAATTTGCTTTAGTTAAATATATATTACCTCAGCAGTCTATCCTCATTAGCATCCACCTTTTAAAATTATAGCCAAAGTAAAGGCCCGTACTATATTATAATGCTTTATTTTCTGAAGTTTTACAGCACTTATAATTGAGTAATCTAAGAATTCAATTTATATTTATTTTGACTTCAATATAGCCTTTGTGAGAGAGTACAGGTTTTGAAGTTATTATTTTTTTTTCATGTTGCAGGTTATTTCTTCCTCTTTTAGAGCCTAGTTTCATTAAAAGAACTTATAATATGCTGTATACCATGCACTAAACTAAAGCTATTTCTCTATATTTTGGTTTATGAAACTATTACTCAACATTTCAGATTATATTTTTTTTGTTGTTTCATGGTGGATGTAAGCAAATAATAGGTATTTTAGTTTCATCATTCATGTATTGATTTCATTAAGAAAGAATGTCAACTGACATTTTTTAATAACAGTTTTTAATAACCATGCAGAATTACAGTCCTATAAAGATTAAAGAGTGTGCACACTGGCTACAATTAAAAAAAAATATATATATATTAAAGTCTCTGTATAGGATGCATAGTTATTAAGCTTCAGATCATTCCATTCAAATAGGTCTTTCCTGTGAACACTTTATTCATTTTTTTATTTATTCAGCATATATTTACTGTTTATGTAAATATAAACTCTGCCAAGCGCAAGAGGAACAACTACAAGCAAAATCAGATCTGTTGTTCTTACAGAGTAATGGGACAGACAGATAATATTCAAAATATCAAACAAATGAATTTAAATCGTACTTCTGATTATTTTTACCAACGGTAGCTATATAGTGTTATTTAGGCTTATACAAGGAGCATTTAATTTTTGTTATAAATATCATGGAGGGCAGAGATTTGAAAGAAGAGTGGGTATAAACTATAGAAAGATCATTTTGAGCCCAGATACTGTGGCAGGCATAGGCCTGTGACAAGAGGAAGCTCAGAAAATTTGTGGAACTAACAGAAGCCTAAGGTGAAGAAATTGGAGTAAGGAGTGGAACAGGCAGAGTCTGGAGAGCCAAATAGAGGAATAAACACTCTGGCTCTTGTAGATCTTGTTAAGGACTTTAAGAGCAATGAGTTTATTTTAAGAGCCATTGAAGTAGGGGAGGACCCAGATTCTATTTACATTTCAAAGTCTTCATCTGGCTACTTCTAAATGAAGCTATTTAAGAACTTTCTTAAATCCTGGTGGCAATTGATAGACGTTTGATTCGGGATGGTAGCTGGCAGTAGAGATGGAGATGGAATAGACTGATGTGAGAAATTCTGGGGAGGGTCAGAGACACAGAAATGGAGGTGTCAAGGAAGACTGGTTTTTACTTTTCATTATTCATTGAGATTGGAACACTGAATGAGAATGAGGTTTGGAGCACAGTTAAATTAAGCATTGGGATGTTGAATTTGAGAAAGCTCTAAGAAATTTTTATATTAAGTCTATCCATGGCAGTAATAAGGTAGGGATGCTAAAAAATATGAAACTTGATTTTTGTTTTAGGGATTAAAACCTCATTAGAAAAACGAGGTATAGCCACAATATTTAAATGGCACATGCACTCAGGACTTCATTTATTAAGTAATACATAAGATCTAGAATATAACCCCTCATGTAATATCCTTTCCCATTTAATATATTTAATAAATTGCTTAAACTCAGTTATTTAACGTTTCATCTTTGAAGTCTATTAAAACATCAGCGCAATTATAGGAGACTAATGAACTTAATTTATTAACATAGTGTGGAAAATATATATACTTTTATTATTTAGGAAGATATAAAAGTCTCTATAAAGAAAAGTTTCATCATATATTTGAATATAAACGTTCATTAGTATATTAGTGTATATTTTGTGAAGGTGTTGATTGATGTTAGTTAAAAAGGAGGTTCCAGGAAGCCATGCCATTTTTTGTAATACTCAACAATTATCTAAAGCATTCCTCTGCAAAAAACAGGCACATACATGGCACAGACAGGGTGATGGATTCTGAAAGGATTTGTGAACAAGAGATTTGAAGAGCAGACAGGATTTATTCAAAATTTAAGCAAGAACAAACACTTTCTAAATAGAAGGTGAGAGGATTCAGGAATTGGGGGGAGTAGTCAAGATGGACAGCAGAAGGATTAGTTAGTAAATAGATTAGGAAGGGTAAGTCAATATTACTCAGTGTTTAAATAGTAGTGCTAACGCATAGGCTTTTAAAATAAGACTTTTAATTGATTTCAAGTGATGATATGAAGTTATTTGTCAATTCTTCTGCAGGCTCCCGTCTTCGTCAGGAAGATTTTCCACCTCGCATTGTTGAACACCCTTCAGATTTAATAGTCTCAAAAGGAGAACCTGCAACTTTGAACTGTAAAGCTGAAGGCCGCCCCACACCCACCATTGAATGGTACAAAGGAGGGGAGAGAGTGGAGACAGATAAAGATGACCCTCGCTCACACCGAATGTTGCTGCCAAGTGGATCTTTATTTTTCTTAAGAATAGTGCATGGACGAAAAAGTAGGCCGGATGAAGGGGTCTACGTTTGTGTAGCAAGGAATTACCTCGGAGAGGCTGTGAGCCACAATGCATCGCTGGAGGTAGCTAGTAAGTAAAATGGGCTTTCTGTGTTTCGTAGAAGGGAATGGAAAAGTGGGATCTTTTACCTTGATAATGACAATAAAAAATCAAACCTATATCACATCTTTACCTGAGGAAAATCTCTAGCTTTGTGTATGAATAAAATCACTGTTCCTCATCCTAGCTGGTTATTCAAGCTAAATTGGGATTTATACATAGTTGTTGAACTATATTACTTTTGATTTGGAGCTGTTTACTGTTAACCTTTTCACTGAAATCAATATATTCCCCTCCTTTGTCTTTTAAAAATATATTTGATATAAGTATGTTTCTGAAAGAATAGTATAGGATATTTTTTCTCATTAGGAGAATAGTATAGGATATTTGTTCTCATTAGGAGAAAAACTAGTAACATAACATATAGTTTTAAAATGGTTCTAATTCTTAGAACTATGTTATACTTTTGATAAAACTATATCCAGATAAATGTATGTATATGCCTCATACCTTACTATCTTGGCTATTATAGTGCACCCTGGGAAGAAACATGTGTAACATTTCAGGGAGTTTATGGTTGTTTCTTTTTACAATAGAAAAGCAGTTCATCTGAAATTACCTTAAGAAGGATTTATTGATGAGTGATTAAACTGTTATTCTAGAATCTAGATGTGTATTGTATTTGAATAAGAATTAGGCTTCTCTTGTTTTCAATAAACATTCCAGAGGTAGCCAGAAAGTTTCATTCCCTTGAAAGAATCCAGCTGTGTATATGTATATATGACAGAAATCAAGAATTGTATAGGGATTAGAGGGACAAATGAAATTTAGATCTAATTCAGTTTAAGTTTAACTATATAATTATATGGGAAACTCTCTAACTATGTATTACTTAATGATTAATGTTTGGATATAATTTGTGTTCAAAATTTTAACTTTATAATCAGTTTTCATAATTATTAACATTATTTCCAACATTCAACTAGAACTTAAATATATAGAATCACACATAATTATAAAATCATAGACAGAAAAGAATTTAAGAACAGATTATTTCAACTCAATCATATTATTAATGTAGATTCAGCCCCAGAAAATTTAGATGATTCAATCATGCTTACAGAACTCTGTCATCCTTAAGTTGAGTCAGAATGCCAAAGATGTCTGATATAAAATTTAGGTAGAATAAAATATTAAAGTAACCATTTAAAACTATGTCTGAACTAGCCACTCACATTTTTAAAACATTTACTTGAAACCTAAGTTTATATTTCTGTATTCACTGTTAATTGATAATTAACTTATTGTTCTTTCTCTTATTGGGTTGATTCTCAGTGAGGGTCTTAGAACTAAATCAGTGTGAGATGCACAGAAGCTATAACCACAATGGAAAGCTGTTTTCTTCTTTCTTTTTTTTTGAGCCCAACTTTAAATGTAGCACAAGCAAAAAAAGTTTAAAGTTTCAACTTATTTATAAAAGGACATATATTATGTTTTGATAAAGTCATTTTCAAAGTTATGAGCACCTTTCTAACTCTTAACACATTTATATTTAAGATTAATTATTTCCTGTGGAGATACATTTAAGTTAACATTAGAGAATACATTTAGAGAAACAAGAAAGATGATGTAAATGACCTAGCCAACTCCTATATATAGTAGGTAAGAAACTAAAGTTCAGGAGGGAAAAACTGTGATTGTTTATCCTCTGGAATTATAATTCTTTATAAATGAAGTGTATACCAACAGAAATATCAAAGATCATCCTGTATTTCTGTATTATTCCCTACTCTACTTGCTTTCTTAACGTTGTCAGAATTAAAATAAATAAATAAATAAAAGATTATAGACTTTAAAAGAAGGTCTACATGCTTACCATCTAGAACCTCCTTTCTAAAACACCTCTAGTTTTGCCTCAGACGATCAAAAAGTCCTAATGCACTGGGATTTAGAGAGCTGCCTTTTCTGAGCCAGCTTTTGTGTCGATATTTTAAGATACTATAAATTTCCAATTAAGTTCTCTTTCTAAGCTAAACATTGTATTACGTCAAGAGTCCATTATGGGAAAAGCTCTTTTAGTCTTAGTCATCAAATATGCCAACATGTAATTGGATGACAAAAGATCGTTCAATAACTTTTACCAGTAAAATATTCAAATACGTAGTCTCCTAATGCAAAATTCACGGATTTTACTGTGATATTTCTTATGCTTCCCAAATGTTTTCAAGCTCAAGAGAAAGAGAGTATTATAATTTACCGAATAAAATTTAATAAACGTTCTTTAAAAAACTTTAAGATCATATTCAGAAACAATTGGAAAGGGAGAAATGTATAGATACTTTGTATTTATCCAATATAGTTTGATACTAATAAGGGTAGTTTGATCATAAGGATTCTTGTAAATGATAATAATAATTATTTGAAAAAAGTTTGAATAATGTTTGCTTCTAGTAATTTTTATACTGGTTTAATTGCAATAATTAAAAACGTTTGTATTTGGACAAATTATATTATTTGGACACAAGTTATATGGGAAAAATTAAGTACTTTATAGTTAAAATGGTTTTAAAAAATTAGAAACTATTATTTAGTAAATTCCTGCTTCAGCACACTACAAACAGATATGTAGTAATTAAATTCACATTTATTTCAATTATTTATTTTAGGTAATGGTTGCTGTTCATTTACCATATTTAAATAAGCTTATGCCCTCAAAGTATTTTACATATCACGTGAATAACTGTTGTTGGGGTGGGGCAGAGAAATACAGGTCATATTTCATGTAGGTTAAATCTATAAAGTGCTGTTATAGTTTGGTTTAATTTTTTTCTGAGAATATTACTACTTTTTTTTTTTTTCAAATTTCCTTAGTTTAAGTATTAGAAGTTCAATAAGAACTATTCTTATTCTTCCCAAAGGCTCAGACACAGGAAGGTAGAGATTGCATCAAATTTCTTAGTGAAACTATAACCCAAAATAATAGCAATAACAAAAGTGTCTTGAGGCAACACACGTTTCACAGCACAGTTGTTGGTAATGCTTTAAAAAACATTCGTCTGTATTTTATTTGCCTTTAAACCAAGTTTTACAGCTGTAACAACAACTAGATTTTTTGGTTCCTAGCAATTGTCATAAACATTTACAAAACATGATATAGAAAGTCATTTAAAACCTTTATTTCTGTATAGAAAGTATAATATTTTTGTCTATTGTTTTCAATATTTATTTACATTTAAATAATGTACCAAAAATATTGTATTTATTGGTTATTATTAGAATTGTTTGATTTTATTTTTGTTTAAGTTCTAATTATAACCAGGTTAGATCCAGTGAAAAGCACTGGCCAACTTTTTGGAGCTGATCCTAGCCATGTGGTAAAAGCTGTATTTCTTGTTCTCTGCAATTAAACTTATCTTACTAAATTATAAAGTACAAAAATTAGAATGATAAGTATATGGTAGTTTTTATACCTGAAGTTTCTACCTGGAATTTTTGGAAGTATCTCTCTGTAACTTAAACAAATTTTTAATCACAGGTGCATTTTTAAAATTTATTTTTTGATGATTATTTTTCTTTTTGAATCAAAAATGATGTATCTAGATGGGGACATTAAATTGGAAAATTTAGAAGGAATTGCTGTTTCTAAGATTTATGAAAATTCACTATTCAATTTCAAATCCAGCTTTTTAAAATCATCTTGCAAAAAGTATTTTCTTGTTTGTTTTCTGTTAGTTCTATTTGAAAGTCTACTAAATGTTTATGAAAATGTCTTATGGATCTATTCTTTTATACCCAACATTACCGATTATTAAATTTAGAACTCCATTTTATATCTGGCACAAATTGATAGCACAGTTCATTGATACAATTTATATTTAATTAATAATTGGATCTTGGGTAATTACATTGAATTTTAAGGAAAATTAATTTGAACCTTGACCCTCATGCTTTCCATTGTAGAACATGACTCTCCACATCATCTGCTAAGCAGTGCACAGTCAGCATATGGCTATTTGTTTTCTATTTAAGCTGTTTTCTCCTGTGGAAGAGAAATTCCCTTCAGAATAGGCAGACATCTGCTGGCTGTCTTAGCAGTAAAATCACAGAACTATCTTTCTGGGAAAAAACATCATTTTTCCCAATGAATAAAAGAATAAGATACCCCAGATTTTATTAACTGAGATGCTTTTTAATAGTAATTATTTTGAGGTAAAATGTTTGTATTTTGCAATACAATAATATTATCCAATATTTTTCATTTGGGTGAAATGAGTAAGTGAATTGACCGTGTGTGTTAAGTGTTCATGTGCTTGCTTAGGTACAATAGAATGTACTTCCAAAATCTGGACCATGAAGACAGATGGAAGGAATATTCCTGGAGGTTAAATTGTTCAGATGAGCAGGTGGAAGTAGAATGTGTTATTATATTATAAAATATTGATTGATTGATTGATTGATTGATTGCATATGGGTATGTGCACTGATATGATAGGCTTTATCTTTGAAATTGTACTAGTTTTATATCGCATCTAAAAACAGTCCTTGCTTTCTCTACTTAATTTGTCTCATAGTTTTTTTTTTTAAACTTGCCATTTTCAAGTGCATTGGTTAGATTCTAAAACATTTTTATATATCTTATTTTTGTTTATGTGTTCAAAGAAAAAATGTTAAAGAGTCATGTAGTTTAATGATTTTACCATATCTTTTTACTTTCTTGTAAATTTCTATTCTAAAATGCACTGACTCTTTGTTCCAAAATTTGTTCATGATTAAAGGAAATAATGCAATGAGGTGTGTAGCATAATGACTGTCACATAATTATAAATCATAAATATAATTGTAGATGCTGTTGTTTTCACTACTTTTTTCTCTTTGGCTCCAGTATAGTTAGACATTAGGATTATTTATATAAATTGGATCTGGATGCTTCTGACTTCAAAAGTGGAGTCAGTTCTGACCTCTTTATGAAGCTGAAGATAGGTGTGTTAATATACTAAAATTTAAATAAAATGCTTCAGTAATTAAATTTTCTTAAATTAATTTCTGGTTAAGTAGAGCATGTATTGAATATTATTAAATTCCATCTTGAATTGAAATCAGTGGTATGAGAAATTTATCCTTAACCTTGGATCCTCATTGCTAATGCAGGACATGCAAATAGTATTGATTTAAATCATTTTTGTTCAGGGAACAAATAAAAAGTTCATTTTTATAACTTTTGCAGTTATGATAACATTCAATTTTTTATAATTACATATTTGTTCACTTAAGTAAAGAAGACATATTGCTAAATTCAATGACTTGATTATATTCATTTAAAACTTGACTTTTTGCTGTCAATCAGTATAATTTTGTTGCTTCCTGGCTTATTCAGTGCCTGCTGCTGTAACAACAAGAATACCACATACAAGGTGGCTTAAACAACAAAATTTATTTCTCACTGTTCTGGAGGCTGGGGAGCCAGAGGTCAGGCTGCTAGTATGGGTCAGTTGTGATGTCAAGTTTCTTCACATCGTGCAGAGGGGGATCTCTGGTCCCCTTTTCCCTGAATAAGGGTACCAATTCGATTATGGAGGTTTTCTCCCCCTGGAATCATTCAACTCTAATTACCTGCCATGAGCCCCACATCTAAATATCATCACATTGGAGATTAAGGCTTCAATATGTGATTTTTTTGGGGGGAGGAGGGTTGACACAAGCATTCGGTCTATAGTACAGCCTTTTATAAGTAATTTTTTTGAATTTTTATTGTATTTATAGTTATTTTATCATCTTAAGTAACTGAGAAATAAAAATCAGAAACTCATGGAAAGTATTAGGAGAGCTCAAGGATGTAAGTAGTAGTAAGTCCATCAGACAACTTGTTGCATCCACATATCATATTTAAATTGTTTTATAAGTCAAGTGTAGGCATGTTATGCCTTCAAGTAAATGTACAAATTCTTTTATGTTGGAAAAGTAAGAGCAGCATTTTTTGGTTACCCCATTAAGAGAGAAGCCAGCTGACATTTTCTTTTGAAAGCTTGTAAAGATTCTCTTTATTCATTTATTTTTTTGTTCTGTCTTTTCAAAGAGTATTTAATGTGAAATATAAAAGTAGAAACCTATATTCCATCATTCATGTGAAATGGTAGAGATGATGGGCATAAGAGAAGATTTGAGTTTTAATGGGTATTTTAGTAGAAAAGGATAAAGTTTGCTGACCATTTTAATATGAGTGTTAGAGAAGATGGCTATGTCAGAGAATATACTATTAATTCATAAAAACTAACAGGACATAGTTTATCTTAAAACTACTCTTAAACAAATTATAGGCTCAAAAGATGTGTACCGTTGACTTCTTGACTAGGCAAAATTTTATTGTTTTTCCTTCATTTCCTATAACTGTTAGATATTAATCTTTAGCATATTCGTAGAAAGATATAATTAGAGTTAGGGGCACATTATACACTTTCTTTACTGCTAATCACAGCTTTAAAAAGATGATTAATAAGCTTACAGAGATAGTTTTTAAATAACTTTGAAAAATTATATTTTATTTCTGACTACAGAACTAATATATGCTCAGTATAGAACATTTTAAAATACATGCTCTTGTGATCTAATTAACTACCACTGAAATTTTGGTGGATATCCTTCTAGATAGTCTAGCATTCCTATATGTTCTGTAGGTAAAACAATTTTAATAAATTAATATTCCATTTTTTTTATATTGCCAAAAAAGACATAAGATATGTTGGAACACATACCTATGGCATAAAGACTAAATGGAAAAGTTGAGCTCTTTATATTAAAAGCTACAAAACAATTTCTGTCCACTGAATATTATAAGATACACCATCCTGGACCAGATTCAATCCAGTAATCTTGGGGTTAAAGGTTACATATTACATTACCAGTCTCATGAGCCACTCCTTTTATTTTCACAAAAAGTAGATAGTGTTTATACATGCTGGAAAGTACTAAGATGATTATTTCAACACTAGTTGATGCTTAGATATAAAGCCCCTTGAGGCTTCCGGAAAATCAATTCAGTATTTAGTTATTTATGGGAACTTCTTGGCAGTGTCTCTTCACATCAACATTACTGTCTTTAAAAAATAATAAAATAACAAGGTGGATCTGTTTTTTTCTCAGATCTTATCATCATATCACTCCTCTTTTTAATTCTCCTAATTTACTTATGATTAAATGCTAGAAGTCTTTCCCCATACAAGGAGTAACTTGAGAATCATTTGTATTTATTTTAGAACTTTTACTTCAGTGACAAGTTTATTTTATAAAACATACCCAAAAACTTTAGTATAATTAATTTTAATTAATACGATATAAATTAATTTAAGCTGTCATTAATTATCAATTTCAACTTTTTTTGTGTCAGGTTAGAATAATGTACTATTGAATGTTTTTCTGTTTCTTTGTTAACACAATGTGGGTATTAAAATATTATTCTTAAAAAGCCAAAAATTAAATAAAAATATGAAGAATACCAACATATAGTTTATCCAAAAAAATAGTGGGTGTAACTTTCTAGGCATTCTGCTTAGTTCTAAA